>NC_083742.1:0-270000 GCF_033458585.1 Syngnathus typhle
AAAAATTGCATCATCATCATCGTTATCATCAACATGTTGCTGTTCAGACATTAGGCATCCCCGGGCCATCTCGTCGTCCATGGGCGAGATTGCTGTAGTGATAAGATGATTAAACAGAGCACGGAGACATGGAATACAACAACATCCACACAAGGTGAGTATAGCAGTAATTGAGGACACAAGAGCTTTATACTTCCCAAAAGCAGTCATCCACTTGTTGTGCTCTTTCATCCTCGTGTTGAGGGCTTGCAAGTTTGCAATCATCTTCGTCAGGCTTCCATCAGGGGCGATGTCATTCCGGATGAAAGGTGCAGCATTGTTCCCTGAACATTGCGCAGACCCTTCCTTCCCCAGACAACAACATAACAAGAGCATTGCGGTTCTGGATTGACATTAGGGAAAGCGTGGCTAGCTTTTCGTGCACTGCCTCAAGTCCCGCTTGTGTCCGTTTGCCCAATTTCTGCATGTTGCAATGGATGTAATTTATCCTGTCAACGTTCTTGTTCATCGTCCACCAGCAGCAAATGGAGGACTCCCATCCCGCTTCAATTTGGTCAATTAATTCTTATTAATCAGGAACTCCTCTGGGGACTCTAATTGCATCAATGTCAGTCAGATCATCGTCGCCTCTCAAATTTAAAGACATTATGTTTTTTTTTTTTTTTTTTTTTTTTTTCTTTTCCAGCTTTTTCCCAGATCTTGGCATGTCGGTACATATACAATTTTGGTTGACTACATTCTCTAAAAGCAATGGTTTCTTTTCTTTTTCTTCCATTCAACGGATATTATATAGAACACTCTGTCGCACATTTCCACAATCAGTAAACAAACTATCCACATTCATTTTTGAGATATTGATTCCATTCTTTAACATCTACAGCAGTTGTTGACAAACTATTATTTCTTTACATAACGTTTTTGCCACTGTTAAGGCCTTCAGTGTTTATTTTGAAGCCAATTCAATCCATTTTTAGAATGCATCTATTATGACCAGGCATTATAACCCTGTGGATCGTGTTAAGCACATGTTAAACAAGCTCTACAAAAAATTTTTATAAACGTTTTGAATATGAATCAACTTCATATGTTGTATAAAGCTGACTGAACTGCCCTTCCATCCCCCCTGTTGAGCCAGGTGTCAACGGCACGTGACAACACCATGGCTCAATACAGCTGCCCATTTGTATCGTTTCCTTTCCTTTCTCAACGTGACAACCCAATCCACCAATCGAATAAAAAAAAATAAACAAAATAAAAAAAATAACTGCTGGTAAAATAATATAATAGGAGCCTGTTGTAGTTCCATAACTTTAACAAACTCAATCGCTCTCTTATTCTCAAATTTTAAATTTAGCTTTGAAATGTCGGTATTTCATAATTGTACATCATCTAATTCCAGAAAGCAAGTTCTTTCGATCTCTCAAATTTTGTCTAATCAAGGCTAGGCACTAAAGGAGCGTGGACCAGTTACTGCCCATAAACAAATTGCTCGCTTTTTATTTTTATTTTTTTATTTTTCCTTCCTATCTTAACAAAATCGGTTTTGTTTTGCGGTGCAAATCAGATAGACTACAGATAAATAAATTCTTTAGTGCACCTATATTAGGGAATTTCATTCTTTTGACACATAACACAACACACAGACAACACAAAAACAGCAGAGACACAGCTCACAAACAATACCAACAAACAACGCTGCGCAGACGTCATCCTCTATTTTGACGTGTTGGTTATACTTTTTCTTTATCTTTTTTTTCTTTCCTCAGTGCCTTTTATCCTTCGTGCAACTATTGTCACACCTTCCCTAGGCATCACCCTGCTTCAATATCACTTGCCACCACGCACTCAGCACACCCCTGGAGTGGGTACGACCCCACTCCGCGCGCAGCCACAGCAAGGGAAGCAAGAGGGGGGGGGCCGGCATTTTCATACTGATTTATCCCAGCCTGGCCAGTACTGGGACAATCAATGCCGCCGACCCCCACTCGCGCCAACCCAGCAAACAGCTACCCGCAGAGTCCAGAGCCCCACACCTACATCAGTCTCCCCCACAATCAAATTACAATATCAATCACCACAGGAGCCGGCTCCTACACGCTTCTCACACCACAATACCACACTCCCCCCTCCACAGTCCAGTCTAAGTGGAGACAATGGAAGACAGGAAGGCACAGGTGAGACACCGAAGGAGCAAGCTCCAGCAGTCCTCCCACTAACCAATTACAACATACAACAAAAGCACAAATCACTTATGTCTGTTTGGGAGGATCACAACAGCCAAACGTTACAAATGACAAACCACAAGACACAGGTCTGGGAACCACATCAACGACCGGCAAACGCAAATGCCGGGTCAAGGACTGTTCTTCGTCTGTTCTTTGCAACTCTTGTCAAAAGCAACCTTTATTTTTCTTTCGTTTGTATTTGCTCGGGTTTTTTATTTCCCTTCCTAGCATCTAACTTACTCAAAATAATTCTTCCTTCAAAGTCGCTCAACTACTTGCCCATAGCAGTCTCCAACAACTTCAATCATTCAACCTGTATTTTCCCTTCAGTCGGGCATTCAGTCATCAATGCTCATTTGCATCTTACACACAGTCTCCAAAAAGGAGTCTTTCCATCACATTGGTCCCAATTCATCCAAGCACTCCACACAACATTCACATACCATTTTCAATTCAAGGTTCCTGATAGAACAATCCACTAATCCCAAAAAAACTCAATACAATAAAAACGGCTGGCAAATTAATTAAATTAAGTTTTTTCTTTGTTTTGAAATTTAAAGAACTCAATCTCTCAGATTCAGCTTGCATATAGAAGATCGTATAATCTTACAACACAACCAATCAATAATTTCTATTAAATGTAGCATACAATGTCTGTGTATTAGCATGAGCGGTCAAACAAGGGGGGGGGGAAGCTTGACATGTTGAAAATTTGGCTTTTCCTCTGCCTCTTCCTCCACCCTTTGATTGGTATTGTTTTGCACGACGACACGCTCTCGCCAAGTGGCCCCGTTTCCCACAGTTCCAACAGTCCAAATTTGAGCTGGAGTTTGAATTGAATGGCGGCCTGCGGCCTTGTTGGTCTCTTACTCCTCCTCTGCCCTTTTGGGAGCTTCGGAAGAAGATTGTTGCATCTTCATTTAGATCATTATCATCATCAAATGGGATGCCACTGTGCACCCAGAATTCTTTTCCAAACCTTAATTGAATGGTGGTCTCATCACTTTTTATCTTTCCATTTTTTTGTCTCTTGAGTTTGTTCTCTTCTCTCTTGCGCAGGTTTCAACCACATTCTAGCACAATTCAACTCTCTCTCTTTCCTTCTACACCATACTTTTTCCTCCACTTCGGCATGTATTGCATACAATTAAGACATTTACTCGCCATGAACTCATCTTCTTCAAGAGCTAGAGATCTACCGTTCTTATTTCCCATCTTAATTTGGTATTTTTGGTTTATACAATTTTTTTATTTCCTTTTTTTTTTTCCTTTTCTTTGAGGATCCTCAATGCAGGTTTAAATTGACCCCTCACCAAATTCTCTCTGCTGTCAATTTATCCTACCAGTCGCACACTCAACCACACAACATTCATGCAAACAGCCTGGAACAACGGACAAAAAAAAAGAATCCACGCCCTTCTTCACTTAAGAAAAAGAAGTTCTGTTCTTTTTCTTAGCCCGTTCCTTCCACTGGGACTTGAAACCCAGCTGTTTCATAGCTTGGAAACACCAAAGCCGTATCTCATAGCTTGGAAACACCAAAGCCGTATCTCATAGCTTGGAAACACCAAAGCCGTATCTCATAGCTCGGACAAACCAAAGCCGTATCTGCGCTTTTTTCTATGACTTACTTGTCTCCCTTGGTCCGCTGCAATGTGGGACCTCGTCAAACCACCTCTGACAGACGAAGGCAGACCTAAGATGCTGGCCCAGCGAAGAAATTCTCTTCCCAGGACTTTCTTTTCCAGGTCCCCATAAAGGACGCTGGCTTGTCGACAATGCAAAGTCAAAGTCAAAGTCAGCTTTATTGTCAATCTCTCCACATGTCACAACACACAAAGAGACCGAAATTACGTTTTTCTCTATCCCACGGTGACGAGACACATAACACGATAGACATACATGTACGCGACACAATATAAAAACAAGAAGGCAAAAATTCTAACAATCAATAGTAAGAGTGATGAATAAATAATAAATAAACAGATAACACAATAAATAACGGAGCCAGCAAGCATAGCGCAAAAGTAAAAAACATCATAAACAAAAAGGCACAAACAATAAATAAGAGTAATAACAAATAATAAATAATAAGAGCCAGTGTGCATTCAGACAGTTCAGACAGTAAAAGTACAGGACGCTACGCAGAACGGGGGAGCAAGTTCAGGATCCTAACAGCCTGGAGTATGAAGCTGTTTGAGAGTCTGGAGGTGCGGGAGCGCAGGCTTCTGTACCTCTTCCCAGAGGGCAGAAGCTCGAACAAAGAGTGAGCGGGGTGACTCGCATCACTCACAATCGTGGTCGCCTTGCGGGTGAGATGGGAGGTGTAAATGTCCTTCAAGGAGGGGAGCGAAGCACCAGCAATCTTACCAGCAGTGTTCACTATGCGCTGCAGGGCCTTCAAGTTGTAGTCAGTGCAGCCGCCACCCCAAACAGCAATACAGCTGGAGAGGACGCTCTCAATGGTGCCGCGGTAAAATGCAGTCATGACGGCCGGAGGAGCGCTCGCTCGCCTAAGTTTCCGCAGGAAGTACAGGCGGCGCTGGGCTTTCTTTGCCAGTGATGCGGTGTTGGTGGACCAGGAGAGATCCTCACTGATGTGCACCCCCAGGAACTTGGCGCTGCTCACTCGCTCCACCACAGCACCGTCGATGGTCAGCGGCAGGTGTTGGGTGTGACCCTTCCGGAAGTCCACAACAATCTCCTTGGTCTTGTCGACGTTCAGCAGGAGGTTGTTGTCCCTGCACCACGTGGTCAGAAGGTCAACCTCCAGCCTGTATTGAGTCTCGTCTCCCTTGGTGATGAGACCCACCAGAGTCGTGTCGTCAGCAAACTTCACGATACGGTTGTCGCTGTAGGTTGCAGTGCAGTCATGCGTCAGGAGGGTGAAGAGCAGCGGACTGAGCACGCAGCCTTGGGGGGCCCCCGTGCTCAGCGTGATGCTGGCGGAGATTTTGTCGCCAACACGTACTACCTGTGGCCTCTGACAGAGGAAGTCCAGTAGCCAGTTGCAGAGGTAGGTACTGAGGCCCAGCGCGTCAAGTTTGCTGATGAGGCGTTGTGGCACAATGGTGTTGAAGGCAGAACTGAAGTCCACAAACAGCAATCTCACATACGAGTCCCTCCTCTCCAGGTGGGTGAAGGCCGAGTGGAGGGCAGAGCAGATGGCATCCTCCGAAGACCGCTTGGCTCGGTACGCAAACTGGAAGGGGTCAATGGTGGGCGGGAGAACGGATCGGATGTGCTCCATGACAAGCCGCTCAAAGCACTTCATGATGATGGGCGTAAGTGCCACGGGGCGGTAGTCATTGAAGCAGGACGGAGCGGGTTTCTTCGGCACAGGTACGATGGTGGCAGCTTTGAAACACGACGGGACGATGGCCTGCTGCAGGGAAGTGTTAAAGATGTCCGTGAAGACATCCGTCAGCTCACCAGCGCAGTCCTTCAGCGCCCGACCCGGGATGTTGTCAGGGCCCGCCGCCTTACGGATGTTGATGGCGGCAAGCGCCCTCCTCACGCTGTCGGCGGAGAGGCACAGGGGCAGCTCGTGTGAAGGGGGAGTGGCCTTCAGCGGGCAAGTGCTGTTCTGAGCGTCGAAGCGAGCAAAGAAGCGGTTGAGGTCATTGAGCAGACGGACGTCGCCTTCACAGCTCTGCGGCGCGGGCTTGTAATCCGTGATGGTCTGAATGCCCTGCCAAAGGCTCCGTGCGTCCCTGCTGTCCTTGAAGTGGGCGGTAATTTTGCACGAGAACGCCCTCTTTGCTTCTTTGATGCCCCGGGACAGGACGGCCCTCGCAGTCCTCAAGCCAGCCTCATCCCCTGCTCTAAAGGCTTTGTCCCTGGCCCTCAGAAGCCTGAAGACACCCCCTGTCAGCCATGGCTTCCGATTAGCCCGAGTGACGATGGATTTTGAGAGAGTCACATCATCAATACACTTCCTGATGTAGGAGGAAACAGAGTCAGTATACTCCTCAATGTCTGTCCGATCGTCGCAAGCGGCAGCCCTCCTAAACATGTTCCAGTCAGTACAGCCAAAGCAGTCACGCAGTGCATCAGAGGCACCCTCAGGCCACACCCGTACCTGCTTGCGAACCGGCCTGGACGCTCTCACCATTTGTCTGTATGCGGGCAAAAGCATAACAGTGATATGGTCAGAAAGTCCAAGATGGGGGAGGGGGGCGGCTTTGAAAGCTCCTTTATGCGAAGAGTAGACCCGGTCCAGGAAGCTGTCGCCACGCGTAGGAAAATTAACATGCTGGTGAAGCCTCGGAAAAACAGACTTCAGGTTAGCATGATTAAAATCCCCAGCGAAGATGGTGAAACCGTCAGGGTGCGCTGTCTCTTGTTCACTGACAGCCTGGTACAGTTCACTAAGAGCCGCGACCCTGTCGCCTTCGATGTTGGAAGGCGGGATGTAAACCGCGACTAGCAGAATCGCGGTAAATTCCCTTGGCAGGTAAAAAGGACGGCACTTAATGATCACGAACTCCGCCAGTGGCGAGCAGTGCTTGCATACCACCACAGAGTCCCGGCACCATTCGTCACGGATGTAGACGCATATTCCACCTCCACGAGATTTCCCCCCTTGTACAATGGCCCGGTCCGCCCGATAGCACGCTAGCCGCTCCAGATGTACGGCAGAGTCCGGAATGTTGACAGTCAACCAAGTCTCAGTGAACACGAGCACACAGCAGTCCCGCACTGTCCGGTTTGTAGATTGCAGCAGGCGAATGTAATCCATTTTGTTGTCCAGCGATCGAACATTCGCCAGAAGAATGGAAGGCACGTCCTCCTCCGTCAGCCAGATGGCGGGTATGAGGGTCCCGGGTTTCGGCACCAAAAATGTTAGGGTGGTGTTCACTCTAACTTATTTTGCAAGGACCACACTGGAGACAAGTTAGTCGTTTTAGACACCTGCAGGCGGAGAGTTCACTCGTCGCTGTGCTCTCAGCGATAGTCGAATGAAATCTGACTCAGGCCTCGTCAGGCGCTTATTTATTGAGAGAAACAAAGTGGGGTTGAAAGTGGGGGTTTGGGAACACACAGGTTGGGTGAAGAGGGGTCCCCTGCTGATCAAAGCATAGCAGGGGACCTTTTACGACGTTCTGTAAACAAAGCAACTTTGATTGCTTCCTCTGCAGCTAGTCAATAAGTTGAAATGATCTTAGCACTTTGGTTAACTAATTTTGTCTAGACAGGACAAACTAGTTAAATTATTACAGGTTATATTCCAACATAATCATACGATGAAGATATTCTGCAAACCCTAACAGGCTTCATTTGGATAGTTCACCAATTTGACAACTTTTGCAAACATCCCGTTGCACAGACCTGATTGAACATCAACGTTCCGTGTGATCATAACACGAGCACCCAAGGCAACTTTGATTGAGTCCGGGAGCTCATTCTTAGCGCCTTGCACAGGGGAAGCTTGCCTTGCCATTCTGCCAGTTCCTTTGTCTTTCTTGTAGTCATCCGCGTCAATCTGCACAATGTCCTTATGAAACAGTTCCAGCATCGCAGAGTTATGGCCATCCACCTGTTTATTGGTGGCAAAAACATGCAGAATATGCTTTGGACACATTTCTGGGGAAGTGTACCTCGTGGCAAGGAGAGCTCTGTCCATTTCCGACAGTTCATCTGACTTTTCTTTGACGCGGAGTCGGTTCAGCAGTTCGGCAAAGGCGACATCGTCTTTCTGCCTCATGATGGCGGTGAGCGTGATCTTTTTGAAGTCGTCACGCCAGTGGTCCAGCCGCGTAGGATCGTACACGCACAGAGGTTTGGACTGTCTCACGGGAGGGAGCTGAAAGAAATCTCCAACAGCAAGAACAGACATGCCACCGAAAGGTAAATTAATTCCTTTGATTTGTTTCAACCTGGCATTCACGTAGGCAAAGAGGTCTTTCGACACCATGGAAATCTCATCGATGATGAGTATTTCGGCGATGGACAGCTCGGCTCTGACTTCGTCCAGTTTATTGCCCAGCCCGTGGTACGGGGGTTTGAGACTTCTCGGCAGTTTGAGTAGACAATGCAACGTTGCCCCGGAAATGTTGAACGCCGCCGTGCCAGTGAAAGCTGCGAGAACAACCGTTTGCTTGGAAATGTCGGCCTCCTCAGCCAGTCGTGGTAGTCTCTGCAGTATTTTGGTAGCCTCTGCGTGGATACACTTGATCAGATGCGATTTGCCGGTCCCGGCGCCACCGTTAATGTGGTAGAAGAACTGCTCAATGGGCTTTGAGCTACACACACGTTTTATGCACCAATCTCTGACCTTGTAGAAGACGGACGCTTGCTTTTGGTTCAGGTTACGATACATGTCGCGTAACACTGCAGGATCGATGGCTGCAGCCTCTGTCACGATGGACATTTGCGTTGTTTTGGACCTGACGTTATAGTCCGGGACATTTTCCTCCACGTTGTCGTTCGGTTCATCTCTCGCGTTCATTTCCTCAACGCATTCGAGTCTTTGCAACTCACTCTCGGGAGCCAGGTGGCACCATTCGTTTATGACGAGCCCACTCTCCTCCACCTCTTGGATGGCGTTGTCAATGTCTCGACTGTATTTCTCATACCTTTCTCTGTTCCTTCTGACAATTTGGCACACGCGCTCCACAGAGTCGTTATACGGTAACTGTACACAGGCGTTATCATGAAACAACTGATAGGAAGGACAGCGTTCAGATTTTAATTGGCAATCAGCACGATGAGGCAGGTACAGCTTGAGCAAGGAGCAGTAATATTCCTCCGGATTCTTTTGTTCTGAGTATTTGCAGTATTTGATGACCGCATGTTTTTCTGTTCTTTTCTGGACAAAGCCCATGTCGTTCAGCAGAGGCAAAACATTCTTACCTTTGGCTTGTTTGCCATAAACAATTCTGCACATTGATGCAAAATCAGCCAAGCACATGACTTCAAATTCCTCTGTTTGAGGTCTGGATTTGTATTTTTCCGGCAGGCCAGTCATCCACACTTCATGAGATTCCTGCGTTTTGCCCTCAAGGAGCGAGAGAGGATAACTCATTTTCAGCGCATTGTCACTCGTTTGTACAAATACCACCACCATGCGGGAGGACTGTTTCATATGCAAGCCGCACGCACGTGCGACGCATTCCTGAGCACTCACTTCTCTTTTCTTGGAATACGCTTGCATAATTTGCTTCATTTCATCGCTCTCGTAGACATTTGCGCAGCGGGAGTTTTCAATGACCGATTTCAGGTATTGGCTCAGACCGTGTTCAGCCTTGCTGATGTAGCTGCAGATGTATGCGATGCAAGAGTAGGCATTCAGGATGTATTGGATGTCCAGGTTTCCATCCCAGGCAAGAAGCAAATGGCGGTTGTAGTTGTTGACCCAGCAGTCTTTCGGTTCTCGCTTAAGCACGACAGAACTCGACGAGGCCGTCATGCGCAAACAGTTCATGTACTCGTCACCGGTGAGCTTACGTTTAGCCAGTAGCTGAGGCAAAGTCAGGGATGCCGTTTCAGGCTCATTCAGCAGATTTAGCACGGGAACAAGCTTGGCATTCGACGCCAACCGATCGTCATTGCGTTGATCTCGATTGTCGTCGTCGACGGGCGCAGGTCTGACGATCATTGTTTCATCGCACGGTTGTTTGGGGAATCCAAAGCGGCAATTTGCACCTTGGTGTTTGACGCACGATTTGGAGTGACTTTTGCTGTGCATCTGAACCTCTGTGACCTTTTTGTACAATTCCGCTTCCTTCTGCGGGTCCGGCAGCTCGGCCGAGATGTAGCGAGACACAAAATGACAGATGGCTCCATCCGTGGCTTCCTCAAATACAGGGGCACCTCGAACCCATATGAGGCAATGAATGTGAGGACTTCCTCTGTGTTGAAACTCCAGTCGGTAAAAGTAGTCGACGACCTCACCAATCGGTTGCGCCGGAGAGAGGATCAAATCTCTGAACAGAGCTTCCACACGCTTGTCAAACATGCGCATCGTCATCACAGGATAACTGCGTAGGATCTCACACTTGGTAGCCCAGTCAAGTTGGGCGAAATTCACTACTTCACCTTGTTGCGCTTTGATGGCGGTGATGACCTCTTCCCAACGCATTTCGGCAGCAGAAAATGTGCAAAAGAACGTGGGTGTGCCCAGCTGCCGGATCATAGCAAAAAGATCTTTGGTGGTTTTCTCCCAATAGGCCGGCGTACCTCTCAGCGGTGTCATGAATCGGACAGCATCTTTGCTGCGCACCAGTTTCTCAACTTCACGTTTGTCCTGAAGCATGGCATTGTTTATCCTTCGACCATCCCTGGTAAAAGGCTTACCTTTGCGCAGCTGTATTGTCATGCTCGACGTTGCCTGGTAAATTTCAGTCACAAACTGGGCAAAGAACAAGTAGTTGGTATCTCGAGCAAAGCGTTCATCCACGCAACACAGACGGGTTTTGAAATATTTGCTTGGTGTGAGTTTTATTGCTCTCTCTTCATCGAGGGTGTTCTGACCAGTGGGAAACTGCACTGGAAAAGCCATGGCCTCAAGCTTGGGAGTCTTGAAAAAACTTACTGGGTTGTTTCTTTCTGCAGGAGCAACACAATAAATGCCCTCTGTAAAACTCATAATTTCCTCTGCCACATCATTGGGTTGGAGACATGATTCAAGTATCACTCCACCATTTGGTTGATCACCGTCTTCCGAATTTCCTTGTTGCTGTTTGTTACCACTGTTGTCATGTTGAGAGTCACTGTTCATCCCACACAGAGCATCACTTTCAAATCTGTACATCTCCTCCGGAGCTTCCTCATTGTACTCACTGTCGCTCATTTGCGCTTCATCGGAGCTGCTCTCATCGTCAGTGAGGGTTGGGTCGCAAAGGTCCGCATCGTCGCGAATGGTTATGTCTCTGTACTGTGGATGGACTTGTTTCAGTTTCATCAGAGCGCTCATTAGCTTAGACCAAGTGACAGTTTGAAAAAACTGATGGCCTTTGTAGCAAAGCCGTCTCTTCAGTTTCACTATCAACATCTGTGACTTACTTCTTAGTCTGGGCAAGACATTGACCGTCTCTTGTACTTCCGATGGCACGCACACCACATTTCCACGAATGGCTCGTTGTTGACCTTTGGGAAGAGGTACAATTTTGGCAAATGATATGCATTTGGAAATGAGGTGTCTCTCCAGTATGTTCAATCCACACAGTTCCTTTGGAATATCAGAGAGTGTGAGATTGTTCGCAACAGCAAGTGCAGGCATTTTACCATCTTTGAGGTGACTATAGCAAGTGTGACATATCCACTCCAGTTTTCTTTCAGCTGGTACGCTGCACGAGGCCTGACATTCATCATCACAGATATGGACAAATTGTCCCGTGAGACAACTTGCAACAACATGTCTGTTTTTCTTATAAAATCTACGTTGACAAGCGCGTACTTGGTTCGGAAACAATGCTCTGTGGCAAACAGTGCAGACAAATGTGGGGCCATTCTTAATTTGGGCTTTGAATACCTCAACAGCTTTCATGAGCACACAGTCATTTCGCTCCCTACATAGTCGGTTTATGACTTAGTATTTTTTCAAAAGCGTACTTACTCTGCGCATTGTTTTGGTCTTCAGTGAATCAGATTTTTTTGCCATTATGCGCCTCATGATTTCCTGATGTTTTAATCGGAATTCAGGGTTGTTTAAATAACGGCGTGTCATGTAAGAGCGCTGCCTGTTTCGAAACCCAACATCGTCACGGTAACGTTCTGTGATGTAAGCGCGTCGTCTCATCGTAAAACACTCATCTGTCCTATAACGACGTGAGAAACGGGAAAGGTTTTTCTTCTTAAACTCATGATCCGTCTGACAACGTTGTGTAAAATAGGACTTTTGTTTGGCACAAAAACGCTTGTCCTGTTGATAACGGGTTCTAATATAACCCAATTTCCTTTGTCTTACCTCTGCAATTTGACTGTACTGTTCCCTCTCTTTAGAGTTTTTCATCATTCTCTTTAGTTCCTGTTTTTTACGTCTCACTTCCAATTTTCCTTTTAACTTTTCTTGTGCTTTTATTTGTCGTAGGAACTTTTCTCTATGAGATTTTGGAATTTTTGTCACATTTGCCAGCTGTTTACCTGTAGTGAAAACCACTCCACTGTCGTTATCGGTAAATTCTTGGTGGTGACGTTCACCTGAACACCGTCTAGTGTCGCTCGTCTCAACACATGAGACAATCTCAGCAACAGGTCTGCTTGCGGCAACACTGATTTGCGTCATCCACTGCTTCTGTGTCAGCGTTTTCTCTCGTGTGTCTGTCTGTGCATTAAAACTGAGAGATGAATAGAATTCAAGTCGACGTTGCAATGTGATCAACTGCAATTTTCAAAACCGCAAAGGCTGCAATTTGAAAAAGAAAATGTGCGTATATTTATTTATTGAATGACTACCATTTCAGTCAAACTGTTTTCTAAATTGTATTTGAGGTAGTGCCCTTTTTTTGTATTGAAGTTAATGTATCGCTTGTGTTTGGTAAATATGTAGAAAGAGAACCTTAAAAAAAATGGCAGATTAAGTCAAAAACAACAATGACATATGTATCGTTGGCTGTTTTTGCTTCGTTTCAGTTTACTTTGGGGTTGAAGAAGGATGACGTGCACCTGCATCAACAACCTCCAACCGAAGACCACGACGAGTTGGCCACCTGAAAGTCAATTTGGTCTGAGATATTTATTTGTTATCGTTACGACATTGTCTTGAAGTCTGTTCCATGTTTTTGTCAATAAATGTCTGACAGTAAAGCCCATAAGTGGCCTTACGATATTTCAGTTTTGCAAATATATATATATATATATATATACGATGTCTTTGAATCTCAGAAAAAGAGATTTCTGTAGTTCAATCTAATAAGTGAAATTCTCAAAAGACACCTGCCAAAGTGTTATAAATCAAGCAGTTCAATTCACAAGTAAGCAAATAGTTTTATTCATGTTTTAAAAATACATTCCGTTTAAAAAATAAATATAATTATCATGCCTTCAAGTATAAAAACAATAATATGTAATAAATATCTTCTTTAAATAATTCATACGACTGTTTGCAATAAATAAGGTCTTAGATTCACAATGGCTTTTTTGAATGAGCAATAAATAGGTTATCTACAGAATAAAAAAATTAAAAAACTCAGTGCGTCATGCAAAAACAAATACATCATCAATCAGTGGGTTACGACACATCAGTGCAGATCCAACAACTTAATTCACTTCATGTTTTGCCCAACATTTCCGACGGGCTTCAGTGGCGGACGTGACTACCGCAATAAACTAAACATGGCGAAGACCTTGGCATGTTTTCCCCTTCGCCGTTCTTTGCGCCTCAGCGCCCTCTCGCCGTCAACAATGAAGATGTAGAGCTTCCGCAGGATGTTGTGCGCCGTCATCTTTCTGTGGAAAGCATCGGGGTGGTACAGTGACCTCAATAGGCTCTCTTCCTCATTGCTACTCAGGCCTGTGACCTCTTCTGGTTTTTTCATCTGCCGGACAAGAGTAAGCAACACAATGTCAAAATAGGTATTATAGTAACAGCAAAATTCATTTCCTATCCCTAAATTGTCACACTGGCCAACCTTTTGTTTGATATTGTAGAGCAGGAGTTCAGAGTAGTGTTTGGCCTCAGACAGAATTTTACTGCCGGGATATTCCTTCTCCACGTGCTTGAGAAGAATTATGTAAGTGGACAGACCTTGGGCCAGCCTGTGCAGGCAAGCCTCCTGGAAAAAAGAATATTTAGGTCAGTTAAAAAACAAATATCTATTCAACCTACGCATAAAAGTCAAGCCGATGCTAGCAAACAATTATGGAAAGTGTCAGTGTCTGTATTTTCTCCCACCTCTGGTGGTTTTCCATTTCTGGTTCTTACCTTGCTAAAGTTGGAGCTGGGGCAGTTTGCTGGAAACTGAGGTGCTTTGTAGTGCTCCAGTAAATGAAAGTTGACATTGTTTTGGAATTCATCATCAAACTGATATTGAAATTAGTCACAAGTCAGATATGTTTTACAGCCAGGAGAAGACAATGAAGGTGCTTTCTGAATTTCCACTTACAGCTTTCTGGTGTTCTTTAGCGGTACCCAGAACCGAGTCCCAAACATGAGCAGAGGTCAGCAGGTCAGAGGGCGCCGTTTCCTCCTCACTTGAGGTGTCGCTTGATGGCAAGACGGTGGTCGCTTCTGTCAACGGAGCGCCATTGGCTCGCAGTACTAGAAAAGCCACCAAGCCCACCGCGAGAATTTGCGTGTCTAATGCGGAAGCAGAAGAAAATCATGAATGAATGGCAAAAGAGGAAGAAAATTCAGGAAACATTCATCACTGACTTACACATGTTGGGCATGTTGCGTCGAGATTACTCTTGCCTTGACCGCCTGCTCTCGTGGAACATGTCTTGACTTCTCATTGCACAGCCGTTATATATTCTACTGACCGCAGGGATTTCCGAATACCTTACGGTTTCAATTATATACTGATGAAACCGATATTACACTCTTTTTTTTTTGGTGCATACAGCAGAATGTAATTACACAGAATGAAAAAAGACGAATTCAATCATTTTTAAAGAACAACAACTTTATTTCAATTATTTCAATTAGATTTCACAACAGGTCGGAGCAGATTTTATTTTAAAAAAAGCCCATTTAATTGTATTGTTATACAATATTTTTATAATGTGACCATGTCAAAAGTCAAAGTCTGCTTTATTGTCAATCCCTTCATATGTCAAGACACACAAGAAACCGAAATTCCATTTCCTCTATCCCACGGTGGAAGTGGAATTTCCATCATCATCTTCCAAACGTGCGCCAGTGGCTTTGCTCATCCTTATTTCCTGGAAGAAAAACGGACGTCAAAATAGAAATATTGCTTCTTGTCGCTTGAAAGATGTGTCACCTCTCCGTTGGCGTTGATCAAGGTAAAGTGGACCTGGCCTACGGGTCCCCAGTTGGACTGTGTCTCCCAGACTAGATCAGAGGGAGGATTGTGGTTTCGGCCAGCGTCAGCCGCCCAGATCTGATGCATGTAAAGGTCATTGAAATATTGAGCACCTTGTATCTGAGATCTTCCAGATAAGCTTGATTACCGTGACACTCTCGTGGGCCTTCAGGATGAATTCTGCGGCAAACTTGAATACGATGGGAGCAGAAGATCCAATCTGGAGCTTCACCTGCCAGTTCCCCAAATTCTGATCCTAATAGTTGAAATTGATCTCAACAGGTTAGTCGTTACTGGAAAATGTGCAAATTTCGTAAGATGTTCCCCTGTGACACATCCACTGACCTCATCAACTGTATTGCGGAGTCTGACATATTTGCCGTACGAGTCCACCTCATCCAGAGTGACCTGCTGCTCATCCACAGTGACCTGCTGCTCATCCACAGTGACCTGCTGGGCGATTTTAGGACGAGGCACATTGCATCCGCCCGAGCTCAAACCCTCGCTGTCCTTCGGACGTTTCCTCTTTTTGCTGGCCGACATGGTTTGGCGTACCCTGGGGATAAACGTGGAGACATTAATTGCTATGAGAGCAAACGTTGTGGTATGTTCTAAAGCTGTAAAAAGACCTCTCCTCCTTGTTCTGGGTCCGCTCCCTCTCTGTAGACAGAGCCTCCTCCAGATCTTTCACTTTTTGGCCGGCTTCCAACTCCACCATGCGAGACTCGTGCTGGCTTTGGACCATGCGCAAGTCCTACGTGAGACGTGAGAATGACTCAGCTTTATTTTCATTAATTAAATAAGCGATAGTCATGGTAATTACCGACCGCGGAATGCAGCTTCTTTTCAAACTCCAGCTCATCTTTAAGGATTTGAATGTGATGCGACTTCCTGAGCAAAAACAGTATTAAACCCTCGACGCAGTCAAATGCGCTATTTATATTGATGTGCGACTATGGGATGGTTAACTGAAAGTCCAATTGAGCTGCAATTAGTCACGAGGAGGATTTTCCTTGGGGTGTGGCCCCAGCAGCAAAGCAATTATGTCAGCACTAATATCCACTATCCATTTTGTTGTTGGCATATTTTTGATAAAATGGCCGGGCGGGCCTCACCTTGCTTCCAGCTCGTCAAAATCAATCTTCAGCTTGGACAACTTCACCTGCAGACGTTCACGCTCTGTGGCCTCTGAGTCCAGAGCCGCACGGGCTTTCGCCAGATTGGATTCTTTCTTCGTGTCCCTGTGATGACAGATATACACATAAACTGAGAATATGGAAAATTTCGGGCAGTCGGAGAAATCAGCGTGAACAAACAAATACATACAGCCGAGTTAAAAAAACACCAGAACAATCAAGTCAAGTCAAGTTTATTTGTATAGCCCTAAATCACAAGCAGTCTCAAAGGGCTTCACATAGAAATTGACAATTATTCTCAAAGCATCCCCTGATCTTAAGCTCCCAAAAGGGCAAGGAAAAACTTAAAAACCCCTACCAGGGGAAAATGAGAAACCTTGAGAAGGGACCACAGATGGAAGGATCCCCCTTTCAGGATCACCAGGTTGAAATGGATGCAGAGAGGGCACAAATGGTACAACATGAAAATCAATTAAATAAAAAGTGGATGTCCATGTCATAGCAGAGGGCTGCCGAAGGAGCCCTCAATTGTCCTGGCAGTGTCTTCGAGGAGGTTGAGCTGCAGTTCCCCCATCCTGAATTGGCCCACGAGAATCCAGATAGCCGCTGTCAGCATGGGTGCCACCTAACCACCTCCCCGGCCGGGGAGGGGGGAGGGAGGGGGTGGAGAGGGAGAGAAAACAAACTCCAGCCGAATCGGCCACTACAGGTTAGTTAAAGGCCACGTCATAGAAATGTGTCTTTAAACGTGTCTTAAATGTTTCTACTGAGGTAGCAGTCCTAATATCCATTGGTAGGGCATTCCAAAGCTCTGGAGCCCGAATAGAAAATGCTCTAGAGCCTGCAGACATTTTCTTGGCCCTCGGTGTCGCTAAAAGGGTAGCGTTTTGCGAACGAAGGTTACGAGACGGAACATAAGGAACAACTAGGTCGACGAGATATGAAGGCGCTAAGCCATGCAGCGATTTATAGGTTAGTAGAAGAACCTTGAAGTCACATCTTAAATGGACCGGGAGCCAATGTAAGTTGGCTAGTATTATCACCATGACAAATGCGAACACACAGAAAGAAAATAAATAACTGGAACATCACTCAAACACCGGTGATCCCATCGTGAGTCCCACATATGGGATGGTTAACTGAAAGTCCAATTGAGCTGCAATTAGTCACGAGGAGGATTTTCCTTGGGGTGTGGCCCCAGCAGCAAAGCAATTGTGTCAGCACTAATATCCACTATCCATTTTGTTGTTGGCATATTTTTGATAAAATGGCCGGGCGGGCCTCACCTTGCTTCCAGCTCGTCAAAATCAATCTTCAGCTTGGACAACTTCACCTGCAGACGTTCACGCTCTGTGGCCTCTGAGTCCAGAGCCGCACGGGCTTTCGCCAGATCGGATTCTTTCTTCGTGTCCCTGAGATGACAGATATACACATAAACTGAGAATATGGAAAATTTCGGGCAGTCGGAGAAATCAGCGTGAACAAACAAATACATACAGCCGAGTTAAAAAAACACCAGAACAATCACCATGACAATTGCGAACACACAGAAAGAAAATAAATAACTGGAACATCACTCAAACACCGGTGATCCCAACATCACCACAACAAATTCAATGTCGGTCACACCCTGAACGTATTTCTTTTCCTGGGCCGCGATGTGACTTTTGACACAAATACCTACGCCGCCACCACGTTTTGTAGCCAAGTCAGGACAGTTTGTGTAAGAATCACTTCGGTTCCTGCAAAACATCGTGTAGCCTTCCAAGCAAGCACGTCCATCGGCCACTGATCCTTGGAGGTGTGTCTCTGTGAAGCACAAAACATCAGCGAAAAGCAGTTCGTGATGAGACACGATATCTTGCACGTGACAAGACAGCCCTTCGGTGTTATGATGGACGACAACCAGGTGATTTGCCCGATCTACCGACGGCATCACGTGAAGGAGGGGCATGACGCTCTCCAAAGAATCCTCTGCCATCTCAGCAAGAGCAGCAGTGATTTGTGGATTTGCATGAAGCCTTCTCTCATCCATATGCAGAATATGCAGACCACTGAGCGAAGTCACTCTACTCAGAGCTACGTACCCCATGCCGTGTTCGAAAACACCTTTCAGCGAAACTGCAGCCTGTGACGTTGTCATGCCTTGTACCTTGTGGATCGTGCAGGCAAAAGCAAGCTTGATGGGAAACTGTCGGCGCGTCACTCCAGCCTTGTTCAGCTTCTCCTCCAGTCTGTCAATGTACACGGGGTTAGCAGCACGCGCTGTGTTACTCACATGATCGAGTTCCAACCCAAGTTTCTGGACACGGGCTTCATTTGGATAGTTCACCAATTTGACAACTTTTGCAAACATCCCGTTGCACAGACCTGATTGAACATCAACGTTCCGTGTGATCATAACACGAGCACCCAAGGCAACTTTGATTGAGTCCGGGAGCTCATTCTTAGCGCCTTGCACAGGGGAAGCTTGCCTTGCCATTCTGCCAGTTCCTTTGTCTTTCTTGTAGTCATCTGCGTCAATCTGCACAATGTCCTTATGAGACAGTTCCAGCATCGCAGAGTTATGGCCATCCACCTGTTTATTGGTGGCAAAAACATGCAGAATATGCTTTGGACACATTTCTGGGGAAGTGTACCTCGTGGCAAGGAGAGCTCTGTCCATTTCCGACAGTTCATCTGACTTTTCTTTGACGCGGAGTCGGTTCAGCAGTTCGGCAAAGGCGACATCGTCTTTCTGCCTCATGATGGCGGTGAGCGTGATCTTTTTGAAGTCGTCACGCCAGTGGTCCAGCCGCGTAGGATCGTACACGCACAGAGGTTTGGACTGTCTCACGGGAGGGAGCTGAAAGAAATCTCCAACAGCAAGAACAGACATGCCACCGAAAGGTAAATTAATTCCTTTGATTTGTTTCAACCTGGCATTCACGTAGGCAAAGAGGTCTTTCGACACCATGGAAATCTCATCGATGATGAGTATTTCGGCGATGGACAGCTCGGCTCTGACTTCGTCCAGTTTATTGCCCAGCCCGTGGTACGGGGGTTTGAGACTTCTCGGCAGTTTGAGTAGACAATGCAACGTTGCCCCGGAAATGTTGAACGCCGCCGTGCCAGTGAAAGCTGCGAGAACAACCGTTTGCTTGGAAATGTCGGCCTCCTCAGCCAGTCGTGGTAGTCTCTGCTGTATTTTGGTAGCCTCTGCGTGGATACACTTGATCAGATGCGATTTGCCGGTCCCGGCGCCACCGTTGATGTGGTAGAAGAACTGCTCAATGGGCTTTGAGCTACACACACGTTTTATGCACCAATCTCTGACCTTGTAGAAGACGGACGCTTGCTTTTGGTTCAGGTTACGATACATGTCGCGTAACACTGCGGGATCGATGGCTGCAGCCTCTGTCACGATGGACATTTGCGTTGTTTTGGACCTGACGTTATAGTCCGGGACATTTTCCTCCACGTTGTCGTTCGGTTCATCTCTCGCGTTCATTTCCTCAACGCATTCGAGTCTTTGCAACTCACTCTCGGGAGCCAGGTGGCACCATTCGTTTATGACGAGCCCACTCTCCTCCACCTCTTGGATGGCGTTGTCAATGTCTCGACTGTATTTCTCATACCTTTCTCTGTTCCTTCTGACAATTTGGCACACGCGCTCCACAGAGTCGTTATACGGTAACTGTACACAGGCGTTATCATGAAACAACTGATAGGAAGGACAGCGTTCAGATTTTAATTGGCAATCAGCACGATGAGGCAGGTACAGCTTGAGCAAGGAGCAGTAATATTCCTCCGGATTCTTTTGTTCAGAGTATTTGCAGTGTTTGATGACCGCATGTTTTTCTGTTCTTTTCTGGACAAAGCCCATGTCGTTCAGCAGAGGCAAAACATTCTTACCTTTGGCTTGTTTGCCATAAACAATTCTGCACATTGATGCAAAATCAGCCAAGCACATGACTTCAAATTCCTCTGTTTGAGGTCTGGATTTGTATTTTTCCGGCAGGCCAGTCATCCACACTTCATGAGATTCCTGCGTTTTGCCCTCAAGGAGCGAGAGAGGATAACTCATTTTCAGCGCATTGTCACTCGTTTGTACAAATACCACCATGCGGGAGGACTGTTTCATATGCAAGCCGCACGCACGTGCGACGCATTCCTGAGCACTCACTTCTCTTTTCTTGGAGTACGCTTGCATAATTTGCTTCATTTCATCGCTCTCGTAGACATTTGCGCAGCGGGAGTTTTCAATGACCGATTTCAGGTATTGGCTCAGACCGTGTTCAGCCTTGCTGATGTAGCTGCAGATGTATGCGATGCAAGAGTAGGCATTCAGGATGTATTGGATGTCCAGGTTTCCATCCCAGGCAAGAAGCAAATGGCGGTTGTAGTTGTTGACCCAGCAGTCTTTCGGTTCTCGCTTAAGCACGACAGAACTCGACGAGGCCGTCATGCGCAAACAGTTCATGTACTCGTCACCGGTGAGCTTACGTTTAGCCAGTAGCTGAGGCAAAGTCAGGGATGCCGTTTCAGGCTCATTCAGCAGATTTAGCACGGGAACAAGCTTGGCATTCGACGCCAACCGATCGTCATTGCGTTGATCTCGATTGTCGTCGTCGACGGGCGCAGGTCTGACGATCATTGTTTCATCGCACGGTTGTTTGGGGAATCCAAAGCGGCAATTTGCACCTTGGTGTTTGACGCACGATTTGGAGTGACTTTTGCTGTGCATCTGAACCTCTGTGACCTTTTTGTACAATTCCGCTTCCTTCTGCGGGTCCGGCAGCTCGGCCGAGATGTAGCGAGACACAAAATGACAGATGGCTCCATCCGTGGCTTCCTCAAATACAGGGGCACCTCGAACCCATATGAGGCAATGAATGTGAGGACTTCCTCTGTGTTGAAACTCCAGTCGGTAAAAGTAGTCGACGACCTCACCAATCGGTTGCGCCGGAGAGAGGATCAAATCTCTGAACAGAGCTTCCACACGCTTGTCAAACATGCGCATCGTCATCACAGGATAACTGCGTAGGATCTCACACTTGGTAGCCCAGTCAAGTTGGGCGAAATTCACTACTTCACCTTGTTGCGCTTTGATGGCGGTGATGACCTCTTCCCAACGCATTTCGGCAGCAGAAAATGTGCAAAAGAACGTGGGTGTGCCCAGCTGCCGGATCATAGCAAAAAGATCTTTGGTGGTTTTCTCCCAATAGGCCGGCGTACCTCTCAGCGGTGTCATGAATCGGACAGCATCTTTGCTGCGCACCAGTTTCTCAACTTCACGTTTGTCCTGAAGCATGGCATTGTTTATCCTTCGACCATCCCTGGTAAAAGGCTTACCTTTGCGCAGCTGTATTGTCATGCTCGACGTTGCCTGGTAAATTTCAGTCACAAACTGGGCAAAGAACAAGTAGTTGGTATCTCGAGCAAAGCGTTCATCCACGCAACACAGACGGGTTTTGAAATATTTGCTTGGTGTGAGTTTTATTGCTCTCTCTTCATCGAGGGTGTTCTGACCAGTGGGAAACTGCACTGGAAAAGCCATGGCCTCAAGCTTGGGAGTCTTGAAAAAACTTACTGGGTTGTTTCTTTCTGCAGGAGCAACACAATAAATGCCCTCTGTAAAACTCATAATTTCCTCTGCCACATCATTGGGTTGGAGACATGATTCAAGTATCACTCCACCATTTGGTTGATCACCGTCTTCCGAATTTCCTTGTTGCTGTTTGTTACCACTGTTGTCATGTTGAGAGTCACTGTTCATCCCACACAGAGCATCACTTTCAAATCTGTACATCTCCTCCGGAGCTTCCTCATTGTACTCACTGTCGCTCATTTGCGCTTCATCGGAGCTGCTCTCATCGTCAGTGAGGGTTGGGTCGCAAAGGTCCGCATCGTCGCGAATGGTTATGTCTCTGTACTGTGGATGGACTTGTTTCAGTTTCATCAGAGCGCTCATTAGCTTAGACCAAGTGACAGTTTGAAAAAACTGATGGCCTTTGTAGCAAAGCCGTCTCTTCAGTTTCACTATCAACATCTGTGACTTACTTCTTAGTCTGGGCAAGACATTGACCGTCTCTTGTACTTCCGATGGCACGCACACCACATTTCCACGAATGGCTCGTTGTTGACCTTTGGGAAGAGGTACAATTTTGGCAAATGATATGCATTTGGAAATGAGGTGTCTCTCCAGTATGTTCAATCCACACAGTTCCTTTGGAATATCAGAGAGTGTGAGATTGTTCGCAACAGCAAGTGCAGGCATTTTACCATCTTTGAGGTGACTATAGCAAGTGTGACATATCCACTCCAGTTTTCTTTCAGCTGGTACGCTGCACGAGGCCTGACATTCATCATCACAGATATGGACAAATTGTCCCGTGAGACAACTTGCAACAACATGTCTGTTTTTCTTATAAAATCTACGTTGACAAGCGCGTACTTGGTTCGGAAACAATGCTCTGTGGCAAACAGTGCAGACAAATGTGGGGCCATTCTTAATTTGGGCTTTGAATACCTCAACAGCTTTCATGAGCACACAGTCATTTCGCTCCCTACATAGTCGGTTTATGACTTAGTATTTTTTCAAAAGCGTACTTACTCTGCGCATTGTTTTGGTCTTCAGTGAATCAGATTTTTTTGCCATTATGCGCCTCATGATTTCCTGATGTTTTAATCGGAATTCAGGGTTGTTTAAATAACGGCGTGTCATGTAAGAGCGCTGCCTGTTTCGAAACCCAACATCGTCACGGTAACGTTCTGTGATGTAAGCGCGTCGTCTCATCGTAAAACACTCATCTGTCCTATAACGACGTGAGAAACGGGAAAGGTTTTTCTTCTTAAACTCATGATCCGTCTGACAACGTTGTGTAAAATAGGACTTTTGTTTGGCACAAAAACGCTTGTCCTGTTGATAACGGGTTCTAATATAACCCAATTTCCTTTGTCTTACCTCTGCAATTTGACTGTACTGTTCCCTCTCTTTAGAGTTTTTCATCATTCTCTTTAGTTCCTGTTTTTTACGTCTCACTTCCAATTTTCCTTTTAACTTTTCTTGTGCTTTTATTTGTCGTAGGAACTTTTCTCTATGAGATTTTGGAATTTTTGTCACATTTGCCAGCTGTTTACCTGTAGTGAAAACCACTCCACTGTCGTTATCGGTAAATTCTTGGTGGTGACGTTCACCTGAACACCGTCTAGTGTCGCTCGTCTCAACACATGAGACAATCTCAGCAACAGGTCTGCTTGCGGCAACACTGATTTGCGTCATCCACTGCTTCTGTGTCAGCGTTTTCTCTCGTGTGTCTGTCTGTGCATTAAAACTGAGAGATGAATAGAATTCAAGTCGACGTTGCAATGTGATCAACTGCAATTTTCCAAACCGCAAAGGCTGCAATTTGAAAAAGAAAATGTGCGTATATTTATTTATTGAATGACTACCATTTCAGTCAAACTGTTTTCTAAATTGTATTTGAGGTAGTGCCCTTTTTTTGTATTGAAGTTAATGTATCGCTTGTGTTTGGTAAATATGTAGAAAGAGAACCTTAAAAAAAATGGCAGATTAAGTCAAAAACAACAATGACATATGTATCGTTGGCTGTTTTTGCTTCGTTTCAGTTTACTTTGGGGTTGAAGAAGGATGACGTGCACCTGCATCAACAACCTCCACCCGAAGACCACGACGAGTTGGCCACCTGAAAGTCAATTTGGTCTGAGATATTTATTTGTTATCGTTACGACATTGTCTTGAAGTCTGTTCCATGTTTTTGTCAATAAATGTCTGACAGTAAAGCCCATAAGTGGCCTTACGATATTTCAGTTTTGCAAATATATATATATATATATATACGATGTCTTTGAATCTCAGAAAAAGAGATTTCTGTAGTTCAATCTAATAAGTGAAATTCTCAAAAGACACCTGCCAAAGTGTTATAAATCAAGCAGTTCAATTCACAAGTAAGCAAATAGTTTTATTCATGTTTTAAAAATACATTCCGTTTAAAAAATAAATATAATTATCATGCCTTCAAGTATAAAAACAATAATATGTAATAAATATCTTCTTTAAATAATTCATACGACTGTTTGCAATAAATAAGGTCTTAGATTCACAATGGCTTTTTTGAATGAGCAATAAATAGGTTATCTACAGAATAAAAAAATTAAAAAACTCAGTGCGTCATGCAAAAACAAATACATCATCAATCAGTGGGTTACGACACATCAGTGCAGATCCAACAACTTAATTCACTTCATGTTTTGCCCAACATTTCCGACGGGCTTCAGTGGCGGACGTGACTACCGCAATAAACTAAACATGGCGAAGACCTTGGCATGTTTTCCCCTTCGCCGTTCTTTGCGCCTCAGCGCCCTCTCGCCGTCAACAATGAAGATGTAGAGCTTCCGCAGGATGTTGTGCGCCGTCATCTTTCTGTGGAAAGCATCGGGGTGGTACAGTGACCTCAATAGGCTCTCTTCCTCATTGCTACTCAGGCCTGTGACCTCTTCTGGTTTTTTCATCTGCCGGACAAGAGTAAGCAACACAATGTCAAAATAGGTATTATAGTAACAGCAAAATTCATTTCCTATCCCTAAATTGTCACACTGGCCAACCTTTTGTTTGATATTGTAGAGCAGGAGTTCAGAGTAGTGTTTGGCCTCAGACAGAATTTTACTGCCGGGATATTCCTTCTCCACGTGCTTGAGAAGAATTATGTAAGTGGACAGACCTTGGGCCAGCCTGTGCAGGCAAGCCTCCTGGAAAAAAGAATATTTAGGTCAGTTAAAAAACAAATATCTATTCAACCTACGCATAAAAGTCAAGCCGATGCTAGCAAACAATTATGGAAAGTGTCAGTGTCTGTATTTTCTCCCACCTCTGGTGGTTTTCCATTTCTGGTTCTTACCTTGCTAAAGTTGGAGCTGGGGCAGTTTGCTGGAAACTGAGGTGCTTTGTAGTGCTCCAGTAAATGAAAGTTGACATTGTTTTGGAATTCATCATCAAACTGATATTGAAATTAGTCACAAGTCAGATATGTTTTACAGCCAGGAGAAGACAATGAAGGTGCTTTCTGAATTTCCACTTACAGCTTTCTGGTGTTCTTTAGCGGTACCCAGAACCGAGTCCCAAACATGAGCAGAGGTCAGCAGGTCAGAGGGCGCCGTTTCCTCCTCACTTGAGGTGTCGCTTGATGGCAAGACGGTGGTCGCTTCTGTCAACGGAGCGCCATTGGCTCGCAGTACTAGAAAAGCCACCAAGCCCACCGCGAGAATTTGCGTGTCTAATGCGGAAGCAGAAGAAAATCATGAATGAATGGCAAAAGAGGAAGAAAATTCAGGAAACATTCATCACTGACTTACACATGTTGGGCATGTTGCGTCGAGATTACTCTTGCCTTGACCGCCTGCTCTCGTGGAACATGTCTTGACTTCTCATTGCACAGCCGTTATATAATCTACTGACCGCAGGGATTTCCGAATACCTTCCGGTTTCAATTATATACTGATGAAACCGATATTACACTCTTTTTTTTTGGTGCATACAGCAGAATGCAATTACACAGAATGAAAAAAGACGAATTTAATCATTTTTAAAGAACAACAACTTTATTTCAATTATTTCAATTAAATTTCACAACAGGTCGGAGCAGATTTTATTAAAAAAAAGCCCATTTAATTGTATTGTTATACAATATTTTTATAATGTGACCATGTCAAAAGTCAAAGTCTGCTTTATTGTCAATCCCTTCATATGTCAAGACACACAAGAAACCGAAATTCCATTTCCTCTATCCCACGGTGGAAGTGGAATTTCCATCATCATCTTCCAAACGTGCGCCAGTGGCTTTGCTCATCCTTATTTCCTGGAAGAAAAACGGACGTCAAAAGAGAAATATTGCTTCTTGTCGCTTGAAAGATGTGTCACCTCTCCGTTGGCGTTGATCAAGGTAAAGTGGACCTGGCCTACGGGTCCCCAGTTGGACTGTGTCTCCCAGACTAGATCAGAGGGAGGATTGTGGTTTCGGCCAGCGTCAGCCGCCCAGATCTGATGCATGTAAAGGTCATTGAAATATTGAGCACCTTGTATCTGAGATCTTCCAGATAAGATTGATTACCGTGACACTCTCGTGGGCCTTCAGGATGAATTCTGCGGCAAACTTGAATACGATGGGAGCAGAAGATCCAATCTGGAGCTTCACCTGCCAGTTCCCCAAATTCTGATCCTAATAGTTGAAATTGGTCTCAACAGGTTAGTCGTTACTGGAAAATGTGCACATTTCGTAAGATGTTCCCCTGTGACACATCCACTGACCTCATCAACTGTATTGCGGAGTCTGACATATTTGCCGTACGAGTCCACCTCATCCAGAGTGACCTGCTGCTCATCCACAGTGACCTGCTGCTCATCCACAGTGACCTGCTGGGCGATTTTAGGACGAGGCACATTGCATCCGCCCGAGCTCAAACCCTCGCTGTCCTTCGGACGTTTCCTCTTTTTGCTGGCCGACATGGTTTGGCGTACCCTGGGGACAAACGTGGAGACATTAATTGCTATGAGAGCAAACGTTGTGGTATGTTCTAAAGCTGTAAAAAGACCTCTCCTCCTTGTTCTGGGTCCGCTCCCTCTCTGTAGACAGAGCCTCCTCCAGATCTTTCACTTTTTGGCCGGCTTCCAACTCCACCATGCGAGACTCGTGCTGGCTTTGGACCATGCGCAAGTCCTACGTGAGACGTGAGAATGACTCAGCTTTATTTTCATTAATTAAATAAGCGATAGTGATGGTAATTACCGACCGCGGAATGCAGCTTCTTTTCAAACTCCAGCTCATCTTTAAGGATTTGAATGTGATGCGACTTCCTGAGCAAAAACAGTATTAAACCCTCGACGCAGTCAAATGCGCTATTTATATTGATGTGCGACTATGGGATGGTTAACTGAAAGTCCAATTGAGCTGCAATTAGTCACGAGGAGGATTTTCCTTGGGGTGTGGCCCCAGCAGCAAAGCAATTATGTCAGCACTAATATCCACTATCCATTTTGTTGTTGGCATATTTTTGATAAAATGGCCGGGCGGGCCTCACCTTGCTTCCAGCTCGTCAAAATCAATCTTCAGCTTGGACAACTTCACCTGCAGACGTTCACGCTCTGTGGCCTCTGAGTCCAGAGCCGCACGGGCTTTCGCCAGATTGGATTCTTTCTTCGTGTCCCTGTGATGACAGATATACACATAAACTGAGAATATGGAAAATTTCGGGCAGTCGGAGAAATCAGCGTGAACAAACAAATACATACAGCCGAGTTAAAAAAACACCAGAACAATCAAGTCAAGTCAAGTTTATTTGTATAGCCCTAAATCACAAGCAGTCTCAAAGGGCTTCACATAGACAGGAATTGACAATTATTCTCAAAGCATCCCCTGATCTTAAGCTCCCAAAAGGGCAAGGAAAAACTTAAAAACCCCTACCAGGGGAAAATGAGAAACCTTGAGAAGGGACCACAGATGGAAGGATCCCCCTTTCAGGATCACCAGGTTGAAATGGATGCAGAGAGGGCACAAATGGTACAACATGAAAATCAATTAAATAAAAAGTGGATGTCAATGTCATAGCAGAGGGCTGCCGAAGGAGCCCTCAATTGTCCTGGCAGTGTCTTCGAGGAGGTTGAGCTGCAGTTCCCCCATCCTGAATTGGCCCACGAGAATCCAGATAGCCGCTGTCAGCATGGGTGCCACCTAACCACCTCCCCGGCCGGGGAGGGGGGAGGGAGGGGGTGGAGAGGGAGAGAAAACAAACTCCAGCCGAATCGGCCACTACAGGTTAGTTAAAGGCCATGTCATAGAAATGTGTCTTTAAACGTGTCTTAAATGTTTCTACTGAGGTAGCAGTCCTAATATCCATTGGTAGGGCATTCCAAAGCTCTGGAGCCCGAATAGAAAATGCTCTAGAGCCTGCAGACATTTTCTTGGCCCTCGGTGTCGCTAAAAGGGTAGCGTTTTGCGAACGAAGGTTACGAGACGGAACATAAGGAACAACTAGGTCGACGAGATATGAAGGCGCTAAGCCATGCAGCGATTTATAGGTTAGTAGAAGAACCTTGAAGTCACATCTTAAATGGACCGGGAGCCAATGTAAGTTGGCTAGTATTATCACCATGACAATTGCGAACACACAGAAAGAAAATAAATAACTGGAACATCACTCAAACACCGGTGATCCCATCGTGAGTCCCACATATGGGATGGTTAACTGAAAGTCCAATTGAGCTGCAATTAGTCACGAGGAGGATTTTCCTGTGGGGTGTGGCCCCAGCAGCAAAGCAATTGTGTCAGCACTAATATCCACTATCCATTTTGTTGTTGGCATATTTTTGATAAAATGGCCGGGCGGGCCTCACCTTGCTTCCAGCTCGTCAAAATCAATCTTCAGCTTGGACAACTTCACCTGCAGACGTTCACGCTCTGTGGCCTCTGAGTCCAGAGCCGCACGGGCTTTCGCCAGATCGGATTCTTTCTTCGTGTCCCTGAGATGACAGATATACACATAAACTGAGAATATGGAAAATTTCGGGCAGTCGGAGAAATCAGCGTGAACAAACAAATACATACAGCCGAGTTAAAAAAACACCAGAACAATCACCATGACAATTGCGAACACACAGAAAGAAAATAAATAACTGGAACATCACTCAAACACCGGTGATCCCAACATCACCACAACAAATTCAATGTCGGTCACACCCTGAACGTATTTCTTTTCCTGGGCCGCGATGTGACTTTTGACACAAATACCTACGCCGCCACCACGTTTTGTAGCCAAGTCAGGACAGTTTGTGTAAGAATCACTTCGGTTCCTGCAAAACATCGTGTAGCCTTCCAAGCAAGCACGTCCATCGGCCACTGATCCTTGGAGGTGTGTCTCTGTGAAGCACAAAACATCAGCGAAAAGCAGTTCGTGATGAGACACGATATCTTGCACGTGACAAGACAGCCCTTCGGTGTTATGATGGACGACAACCAGGTGATTTGCCCGATCTACCGACGGCATCACGTGAAGGAGGGGCATAACGCTCGTCAAAGAATCCTCTGCCATCTCAGCAAGAGCAGCAGTGATTTGTGGATTTGCATGAAGCCTTCTCTCATCCATATGCAGAATATGCAGACCACTGAGCGAAGTCACTCTACTCAGAGCTACGTACCCCATGCCGTGTTCGAAAACACCTTTCAGCGAAACTGCAGCCTGTGACGTTGTCATGCCTTGTACCTTGTGGATCGTGCAGGCAAAAGCAAGCTTGATGGGAAACTGTCGGCGCGTCACTCCAGCCTTGTTCAGCTTCTCCTCCAGTCTGTCAATGTACACGGGGTTAGCAGCACGCGCTGTGTTACTCACATGATCGAGTTCCAAGCCAAGTTTCTGGACACGGGCTTCATTTGGATAGTTCACCAATTTGACAACTTTTGCAAACATCCCGTTGCACAGACCTGATTGAACATCAACGTTTCGTGTGATCATAACACGAGCACCCAAGGCAACTTTGATTGAGTCCGGGAGCTCATTCTTAGCGCTTTGCACAGGGGAAGCTTGCCTTGCCATTCTGCCAGTTCCTTTGTCTTTCTTGTAGTCATCCGCGTCAATCTGCACAATGTCCTTATGAAACAGTTCCAGCATTGCAGAGTTATGGCCATCCACCTGTTTATTGGTGGCAAAAACATGCAGAATATGCTTTGGACACATTTCTGGGGAAGTGTACCTCGTGGCAAGGAGAGCTCTGTCCATTTCCGACAGTTCATCTGACTTTTCTTTGACGCGGAGTCGGTTCAGCAGTTCGGCAAAGGCGACATCGTCTTTCTGCCTCATGATGGCGGTGAGCGTGATCTTTTTGAAGTCGTCACGCCAGTGGTCCAGCCGCGTAGGATCGTACACGCACAGAGGTTTGGACCAACAGCAAGAACAGACATGCCACCGAAAGGTAAATTAATTCCTTTGATTTGTTTCAACCTGGCATTCACGTAGGCAAAGAGGTCTTTCGACACCATGGAAATCTCATTGATGATGAGTATTTCGGCGATGGACAGCTCGGCTCTGACTTCGTCCAGTTTATTGCCCAGCCCGTGGTACGGGGGTTTGAGACTTCTCGGTAGTTTGAGTAGACAATGCAACATTGCCCCGGAAATGTTGAACACCGCCGTGCCAGTGAAAGCTGCGAGAACAACCGTTTGCTTGGAAATGTCGGCCTCCTCAGCCAGTCGTGGTAGTCTCTGCAGTATTTTGGTAGCCTCTGCGTGGATACACTTGATCAGATGCGATTTGCAGGTCCCGGCGCCACCGTTGATGTGGTAGAAGAACTGCTCAATGGGCTTTGAGCTACACACACGTTTTATGCACCAATCTCTGACCTTGTAGAAGACGGACGCTTGCTTTTGGTTCAGGTTACGATACATGTCGCGTAACACTGCGGGATCGATGGCTGCAGCCTCTGTCACGATGGACATTTGCGTTGTTTTGGACCTGACGTTATAGTCCGGGACATTTTCCTCCACGTTGTCGTTCGGTTCATCTCCCGCGTTCATTTCCTCAACGCATTCGAGTCTTTGCAACTCACTCTCGGGAGCCAGGTGGCACCATTCGTTTATGACGAGCCCACTCTCCTCCACCTCTTGGATGGCGTTGTCAATGTCTCGACTGTATTTCTCATACCTTTCTCTGTTCCTTCTGACAATTTGGCACACGTGCTCCACAGAGTCGTTATACGGTAACTGTACACAGGCGTTATCATGAAACAACTGATAGGAAGGACAGCGTTCAGATTTTAATTGGCAATCAGCACGATGAGGCAGGTACAGCTTGAGCAAGGAGCAGTAATATTAGTAATATTAGTACTAGTACCACGGCCCCACGTCAGATTCGGATCCAAAGTATGCAACTCGCAAAGAAGATTTCAACCTTGCCTCCTGAATTACCGTTTTTTTTCCGTGTATAGTGCGCCCCCATGTATAATACGCACCCTAAAAATGGCATGCTGATGCTGAAAAAAAGCCTGTACCCATGTATAATACGCACCCAATTTTTATGAATTTTTTTTTATGATTTTTTTTTTTTTTTTTTTAAGTCCCAATGATTGTCACACACGCAGGGAGGCAATGGGTCCCATTTTTATAGTCTTTGGTATGGTCTTAACTAGGCTGGATGTAATCTTTTTTGTTGGCGTTGATTTCTCCGACTGCCCATAAACGCACCACCGCGCTCCGTGCGCGCACGGGAAAGAGGCGTGCGGACGTGAAAAAGGCGGCTCTGTATGGGAGAGACGTTGAAGAGGAATAAAAACACCCTTGGAAACCAAAACTTGGTGATTTCAAGTTTCATTTCGAGGGACATTTGTCACGTCTCGTCCCCAGTTTTGCCAACATGTCAAGTGCTGCAATGTTCCAACTGCAGACAGAATAATAGAAAATATGAACTGTTTTTGTCTTTCAGACATTAACCCGCTCAATTATTCTCCAAAGAATAACGTAAAGCTCGAAACTAGCATCAAATAAAGTTGATCAGAGCTTGTCGCGGGTGAGAGGCGCCGCCGTGTGGTCACATAAGCAAACTACATGTTAAGATAAAAATAAAGTACAGTGCCGCACTGCACTATAGTGCAATAAAATTAAGTAAAATAAAACAAATGTAACTTAAAATGTAAAACCTGAACACATGATAAAAGCTAACTAAACCCAAACGTTGAGATTGAGTCTTAAGTTCGAACTGGTACGTCTTCTTGAAATGACCTTAATACCTTTGTTTTGACGTCTTGCAGTAGCCGCAATGTTACACAGTTGCTAAATTCGAAAAATAGGACAAAAATGAATTCAATGATCGCTTGGGTGTAGAAATGAAACATTGCCGAAGCAGGAGTAAAACAACTCTGATAGAAAGCAAGTAAAAGTGTCAAACAGCTTAAAGATATAAAGAAAAGCGTTTGCAAAGAGTCTAAACCATATGTGTGTCAAACTCAAGGCCCGCGAGATCATTTTATATTATTGTTACTAATGGCCCGACGATATGAAGCGATGATAACACAATAAACTACAGATCCCATAATGCAGTGCTTTCGCTGCCTTGCTGAGCGTTTTTCCGCGGCAATCAGGACAAGTGCTTGTTGCTGCAAGTTATTGCGGAGCTAGCCCCTCACGAAGAGAAAAGTTGATTCTGAAAACAAAGCCTTTAAAAAGGTTGAGTATATGTTTACTGACATTGCCGGTAAGCCCGTTTGTCTCATGTGTGGCGCTAATGTGGCTGTATTGAAAGATTTTAATCTAAGACGGCACTATGAAACAAAACATCTGGATAACCTGAAAGACCTGAATGCAGAGCAGAATGACAGAAGGTAGAAGAGTTAAAGAAAAGGTAAAGAAGAAGCTGATATTCCAGCAGACGTTTTTCACCCGTTCAAAATCACAAATTGAAGCTGCTGTGAAAGCGAATTTTATCGTGGCAGAGGAGATCGCCAAAGCAGGTTGTTATTGCTGAAAAGCACAAATTGGTGGAGAAGAAAGATCTCAGCAACCTCGACGATAGGGGTGTAAATCGCGGGTTTTGTCACGATACGATATAATATCGATATAAAGAACTACGATACGATATTTGCCAATATCTTAAAGCCTGCTGCGATTCATTCACGATATATCGCGATATAGTCCTCTACGATCGATGTATACATTTTTTTTAATAAAAACTATAGAACAATATCCTGATTTATAACAATTCATACGCAAAATCAACAAGGTACTGCAAACTCTTTATTTAGGAAATTACAAGAGTATTGTAGTATACAAATTGCTTACTTTAACACTGAACTTTGATGTCGTGTTTTTTCTTTAAATGTGCGGCGAGATTTGTGCTCCCTGAATATTTGATCACCGCATGGCAGGATTTACAAACTGCACGTGTCTTGTTCGTTGAGCCATCTTTTCTTTGGAATCCAAAGTGCTTCCAAACGAATGACTTGAAGCCTAAAGGGGAGCCAATTTCCTCGTCTTTTTGGACACTAGCCATAGCACCAGCCCAGGAGCCGCGTACTAGTTGTCGACTCCCCTTTCACGTGCAGCAACGCCGCGCACTGCTCCAGGGCTCGAAACTAACGATTGCCCGATTGCCCGGGGCAAGTAGCGATGGCAGACGGGCAAGTAGAATTTTTTCCTCACTTGCCCGAACTTGCCCTGCCATAATACCATGTTTTCAAGCTGTAAAAAGACGATTTTGTGCATAATTTCTCGCAACTTCTGCCGCTTCTGGTCCGACATTTTGTTTTCTAGGGAGCGGTTAGTTTCTCGTGTAAGTCTGCAATACATTGATAACGGCAAAGCGCTTCGTAATTAAATGCATGCTCTCTCACCCGTCCCTGGCTCTTCTGCGCCTGCGCACCAGCAGAGCTTGTTTCCGGTTGGCGGATACGAAGGCATATGAAGGCAAAACTTATAGTGTTGTCTTTTTTATTGCAAAAATGTGTCGGGCAAGTAAAAATCCACTCCAAAAAAATTCGGGCAAGTAAAATTTTGTTTCGGGCAAGTAAAATTTTCTCCAACTTGCCCGAGGGCAACTTGGGCAAAAAATAAGCTTCGAGCCCTGTGCTCTCTGCTCCCGGAAAGAGGAAGCAAGCAACAATGAACTGGATTTCAAAATAAAGTCGCGTCTAATGTCCGAGGTCAAACACGGCGATATAAATCGATGTTTACCTTTAGCATCGATGCCAATAAATCGTAGAGCATTATATGGATTAATTCAAGTCAAGTCAAGTTTATTTGTATAGCCCTAAATCACAAGCAGTCTCAAAGGGCTTCACATAGACAGAAATTGACAATTATTCTCAAAGCATCCCCTGATCTTAAGCTCCCAAAAGGGCAAGGAAAAACTTAAAAACCCCTAGCAGGGGGAAAATGAGAAACCTTGAGAAGGGACCACAGATGGAAGGATCCCCCTTTCAGGATCACCAGGTTGAAATGGATGCAGAGAGGGCACAAATGATACAACATGAAAATCAATTAAATAAAAAGTGGATGTCCATGTCACAGCAGAGGGCTGCCGAAAGGAGCCCTCAATTGTCCTGGCAGTGCTCTTCGAGGAGGTTGAGCTGCAGTTCCCCTATCCTGAATTGGCCACGAGAATCCAGATAGCCGCTGTCAGCATGGGTACCACCTAACCACCTCCCCGGCCGGGGAGGGGGGAGGGAGGGGGTGTAGAGGGAGAGAAAACAAACTCCAGCCGAATCGGCCACTACAGGTTAGTTAAAGGCCATGTCATAGAAATGTGTCTTTAAACGTGTCTTAAATGTTTCTACTGAGGTAGCAGTCCTAATATCCATTGGTAGGGCATTCCAAAGCTCTGGAGCCCGAATAGAAAATGCTCTAGAGCCTGCAGACATTTTCTTAGCCCTCGGTGTCGCTAAAAGGGTAGCGTTTTGCGAACGAAGGTTACGAGACGGAACATAAGGAACAACTAGGTCGACGAGATATGAAGGCGCTAAGCCATGCAGCGATTTATAGGTTAATAGAAGAACCTTGAAGTCACATCTTAAATGGACCGGAAGCCAATGTAAGTTGGCTAGTATTGGGGTAATGTGATCGATGTATCGTTACACCCCTACTCAACGACCGTCTGCAGCTGGAGGTGAGCAAGCTGAGGGAGGAAACTCCACACAGGTAGGGCCAGAGGTGGAATCGAACCAGCACCCACCTAACTGTGAGGCGGACGTGCTTCCCAGTGCCCCACCGAGCCGCCCTTAGGATCCATCCGTTGCATAGTTTCTTTGAACCATTGCAAAGAGTGAGTTGTTTTTTTTTTATGTGTATTTACAAAGGAACCTTTGTTTGACTTTGAAGAAACCTCTATGCAGTTTCTTTGATAAGTGCAATCAGGCATTGGTGTAATGCATGACACTGAGTCTTTCCTGGATCAGCAGAAGCAAGCTCGAGACGGCGACCCCAGAAAACATTCCTCAAGGTGCAAACAACGCCCTCTCCCAGGAGGTGGAAGATCTCCGCAAGCTCAACAACCTTCTGGGCATTTACGTCGACAACGCCCGTTCCCGGGAAGTGGGGAACGCCGGCTTGCTTTTGCGCATCACTGAATCCGAAACAGAGGTGTCCCGGCAGCTGACGGGCCTGAAGGCCGTTTTCGAGACGGAGCTGGCGGATGCCCGTGCGACTCTGGACTCTGAGGCCAAAGAGCGTGCACGTCTGGAGCTGGAGGTGAGCAAGCTGAGGGAGGAAATCAAGGAGCTGAAAGCAAGGTGAGGCCCGGCCATTTTATCAAAAATATGCCAACAACAAAATGGATGCTGGATATTAGTGCTGACATAATTGCTTTGCTGCTGGGGCCACGCCCCAAGGAAAATCCTCCTCGTGACTAATTGCAGCTCAACATTGGACTTCCAGTTAACCATCCCATAGTCCAGGGGCGGGCAAACTTTTTGACTTGCGGGCCGAATTGGGTTCTAAATTTTGACCGGGGGGCCGAACCAGGAGCAGATGGATGTAGTGTTTGTGTGTAAAGGTCATATAAATGACATGTAAAGGTCATTGCATAAAAGCTTTTTACTTTTAGCATGGATTTTTTGAAAACAAATGCATTTATTAACAGCATTAAAAAAATATTTCACCAAAAAACTACTATCAGTGATTCTTATTAAATACGACATTGTTATGATGTATAACATTTTCCATCACTTCAGCGCCTGCAGGTCAGATTTATGAAATATGTTTATCTAATGAGGCAACATCACATCCAACGGCAAACATTCTGACCAAATACATCATCTTGAAGAATCAGTGAAAGAATACATCTAAATAAAGAAATCAATAGTATTGTTGGTTTCCCTTTTTTGCCAGTGCATCATAGTCTGGAGTAAAATTTGTTGTGGTAATTCTTAGGATAGAGCCGAGGTGTCGGTCCGTTAACCTAGATCTGTGACTGGCTTTGTTGACGTTCATGTGGCTGAACGTCACGTCGCGTACGTCGAGCCAAATTGGCCACTCTCTTTTAAACACTCGGCACTGTGTCCACCTTGCTTTTTCTTGGGCGACTCATTTTAATAGAAGGATTCCAGGGGAAGGTTTGTGGGTGGCTTTAGCGTAAAACTGTATCTGAAAACTCAGCACGCGAATTACGAGAATATTGACGTCACAGCCTACACTCAAAATTCGGCACTGATAGATGAAATGACTACGTACTACTGAGTACGCACATGTACTTGTGAGTGTGCACCGAGCTTTCTGACGGCTCCCGGGAGTAAATGCGCGGGCGGGCGGGCGCTTTCCCATCTACTGGGGAAACATAGTAATTGTAGGGAAAATGACCCCCCCAAATATTTATAATACACTTTATTCAGGTTTGGCGGGCCGGATTAAACGGCCCCGTGGGCCGGATGTGGCCCGCGGGCCGTAGTTTGCCCATGTCTGCCATAGTCGCATATCAACATAAATAGCACATTTGACTGCGTCCATCCATTTTCCATATTCCCAGTTTATTACACGATTATCATCACTATCGCTTATTTTTAATTCATGAGAATAAAGCTGAGTCATTCTCACGTCTCACGTAGGAGTTGCGCAAGGTCAAACGCCGGCACGAGTCTCGCATGGTGGAGTTTGAAAACGCCCCCCAGGAAGATTATGAAAGTAAACTGCCCGAAGCCTTGATGAAGATGCAAAGCCAGCATGAACTTCAAATTAAACTCTACCTTCAAAAAGAGGTAACCATTTATCATTTGGACCTTAGAATCTGTCTCAGCTGCAAAAGTTTAAAAAGTCTGTGTTGACACTAGCTTGCAGCCCGTGATGCAAAAGTGAAAGATCTGGACGAGGCTCTGTCTCCAAAGAGGGGACACCATGCGTAGCCTCCTCAGGGAGAAAGACCGAGAAATGGCCGACATGTGGGAGCGGATGCACCAGCAGCTGGATGAGTATCAGGAGCAAATGGAGTTGGAAAACGCCCCCCAGGAAGATTATGTAAGCAAACGGATGAATTCTGCAGCAAACTTGAATACGATGGGAGCAGAAGATCCAATCTGGAGCTTCACCTGCCAGTTCCCCAAATTCTGATCCTAATAGTTGAAATTGATCTCAACAGGTTAGTCGTTACTGGAAAATGTGCAAATTTCGTAAGATGTTCCCCTGTGACACATCCACTGACCTCATCAACTGTATTGCGGAGTGCTCAAACCCTCGCTGTCCTTCGGACGTTTCCTCTTTTTGCTGGCCGACATGGTTTGGCGTACCCTCGGGACAAACGTGGAGACATTATTTGCTATGAGAGGAAACGTTGTGGTATGTTCTAAAGCTGTAAAAAGACCTCTCCTCCTTGTTCTGGGTCCGCTCCCTCTCTGTAGACAGAGCCTCCTCCAGATCTTTCACTTTTTGGCCGGCTTCCAACTCCACCATGCGAGACTCGTGCTGGCTTTGGACCATGCGCAAGTCCTACGTGAGACGTGAGAATGACTCAGCTTTATTTTCATTAATTAAATAAGCGATAGTGATGGTAATTACCGACCGCGGAATGCAGCTTCTTTTCAAACTCCAGCTCATCTTTAAGGATTTGAATGTGATGCGACTTCCTGAGCAAAAACAGTATTAAACCCTCGACGCAGTCAAATGCGCTATTTATATTGATGTGCGACTATGGGATGGTTAACTGAAAGTCCAATTGAGCTGCAATTAGTCACGAGGAGGATTTTCCTTGGGGTGTGGCCCCAGCAGCAAAGCAATTATGTCAGCACTAATATCCACTATCCATTTTGTTGTTGGCATATTTTTGATAAAATGGCCGGGCGGGCCTCACCTTGCTTCCAGCTCGTCAAAATCAATCTTCAGCTTGGACAACTTCACCTGCAGACGTTCACGCTCTGTGGCCTCTGAGTCCAGAGCCGCACGGGCTTTCACCAGATTGGATTCTTTCTTCGTGTCCCTGTGATGACAGATATACACATAAACTGAGAATATGGAAAATTTCGGGCAGTCGGAGAAATCAGCGTGAACAAACAAATACATACAGCCGAGTTAAAAAAACACCAGAACAATCAAGTCAAGTTTATTTGTATAGCCCTAAATCACAAGCAGTCTCAAAGGGCTTCACATAGACAGAAATTGACAATTATTCTCAAAGCATCCCCTGATCTTAAGCTCCCAAAAGGGCAAGGAAAAACTTAAAAACCCCTACCAGGGGAAAATGAGAAACCTTGAGAAGGGACCACAGATGGAAGGATCCCCCTTTCAGGATCACCAGGTTGAAATGGATGCAGAGAGGGCACAAATGATACAACATGAAAATCAATTAAATAAAAAGTGGATGTCCATGTCATAGCAGAGGGCTGCCGAAGGAGCCCTCAATTGTCCTGGCAGTGTCTTCGAGGAGGTTGAGCTGCAGTTCCCCCATCCTGAATTGGCCCACGAGAATCCAGATAGCCGCTGTCAGCATGGGTGCCACCTAACCACCTCCCCGGCCGGGGAGGGGGGAGGGAGGGGCTGGAGAGGGAGAGAAAACAAACTCCAGCCGAATCGGCCACTACAGGTTAGTTAAAGGCCATGTCATAGAAATGTGTCTTTAAACGTGTCTTAAATGTTTCTACTGAGGTAGCAGTCCTAATATCCATTGGTAGGGCATTCCAAAGCTCTGGAGCCCGAATAGAAAATGCTCTAGAGCCTGCAGACATTTTCTTGGCCCTCGGTGTCGCTAAAAGGGTAGCGTTTCGCGAACGAAGGTTACGAGACGGAACATAAGGAACAACTAGGTCGACGAGATATGAAGGCGCTAAGCCATGCAGCGATTTATAGGTTAGTAGAAGAACCTTGAAGTCACATCTTAAATGGACCGGGAGCCAATGTAAGTTGGCTAGTATTATCACCATGACAATTGCGAACACACAGAAAGAAAATAAATAACTGGAACATCACTCAAACACCGGTGATCCCATCGTGAGTCCCACATATGGGATGGTTAACTGAAAGTCCAATTGAGCTGCAATTAGTCACGAGGAGGATTTTCCTTGGGGTGTGGCCCCAGCAGCAAAGCAATTGTGTCAGCAGTAATATCCACTATCCATTTTGTTGTTGGCATATTTTTGATAAAATGGCCGGGCGGGCCTCACCTTGCTTCCAGCTCGTCAAAATCAATCTTCAGCTTGGACAACTTCACCTGCAGACGTTCACGCTCTGTGGCCTCTGAGTCCAGAGCCGCACGGGCTTTCGCCAGATCGGATTCTTTCTTCGTGTCCCTGAGATGACAGATATACACATAAACTGAGAATATGGAAAATTTCGGGCAGTCGGAGAAATCAGCGTGAACAAACAAATACATACAGCCGAGTTAAAAAAACACCAGAACAATCACCATGACAATTGCGAACACACAGAAAGAAAATAAATAACTGGAACATCACTCAAACACCGGTGATCCCAACATCACCACAACAAATTCAATGTCGGTCACACCCTGAACGTATTTCTTTTCCTGGGCCGCGATGTGACTTTTGACACAAATACCTACGCCGCCACCACGTTTTGTAGCCAATTCAGGACAGTTTGTGTAAGAATCACTTCGGTTCCTGCAAAACATCGTGTAGCCTTCCAAGCAAGCACGTCCATCGGCCACTGATCCTTGGAGGTGTGTCTCTGTGAAGCCCAAAACATCAGCGAAAAGCAGTTCGTGATGAGACACGATATCTTGCACGTGACAAGACAGCCCTTCGGTGTTATGATGGACGACAACCAGGTGATTTGCCCGATCTACCGACGGCATCACGTGAAGGAGGGGCATGACGCTCTCCAAAGAATCCTCTGCCATCTCAGCAAGAGCAGCAGTGATTTGTGGATTTGCATGAAGCCTTCTCTCATCCATATGCAGAATATGCAGACCACTGAGCGAAGTCACTCTACTCAGAGCTACGTACCCCATGCCGTGTTCGAAAACACCTTTCAGCGAAACTGCAGCCTGTGACGTTGTCATGCCTTGTACCTTGTGGATCGTGCAGGCAAAAGCAAGCTTGATGGGAAACTGTCGGCGCGTCACTCCAGCCTTGTTCAGCTTCTCCTCCAGTCTGTCAATGTACACGGGGTTAGCAGCACGCGCTGTGTTACTCACATGATCGAGTTCCAAGCCAAGTTTCTGGACACGGGCTTCATTTGGATAGTTCACCAATTTGACAACTTTTGCAAACATCCCGTTGCACAGACCTGATTGAACATCAACGTTCCGTGTGATCATAACACGAGCACCCAAGGCAACTTTGATTGAGTCCGGGAGCTCATTCTTAGCGCCTTGCACAGGGGAAGCTTGCCTTGCCATTCTGCCAGTTCCTTTGTCTTTCTTGTAGTCATCCGCGTCAATCTGCACAATGTCCTTATGAAACAGTTCCAGCATCGCAGAGTTATGGCCATCCACCTGTTTATTGGTGGCAAAAACATGCAGAATATGCTTTGGACACATTTCTGGGGAAGTGTACCTCGTGGCAAGGAGAGCTCTGTCCATTTCCGACAGTTCATCTGACTTTTCTTTGACGCGGAGTCGGTTCAGCAGTTCGGCAAAGGCGACATCGTCTTTCTGCCTCATGATGGCGGTGAGCGTGATCTTTTTGAAGTCGTCACGCCAGTGGTCCAGCCGCGTAGGATCGTACACGCACAGAGGTTTGGACTGTCTCACGGGAGGGAGCTGAAAGAAATCTCCAACAGCAAGAACAGACATGCCACCGAAAGGTAAATTAATTCCTTTGATTTGTTTCAACCTGGCATTGACGTAGGCAAAGAGGTCTTTCGACACCATGGAAATCGCATCGATGATGAGTATTTCGGCGATGGACAGCTCGGCTCTGACTTCGTCCAGTTTATTGCCCAGCCCGTGGTACGGGGGTTTGAGACTTCTCGGCAGTTTGAGTAGACAATGCAACGTTGCCCCGGAAATGTTGAACGCCGCCGTGCCAGTGAAAGCTGCGAGAACAACCGTTTGCTTGGAAATGTCGGCCTCCTCAGCCAGTCGTGGTAGTCTCTGCAGTATTTTGGTAGCCTCTGCGTGGATACACTTGATCAGATGCGATTTGCCGGTCCCGGCGCCACCGTTGATGTGGTAGAAGAACTGCTCAATGGGCTTTGAGCTACACACACGTTTTATGCACCAATCTCTGACCTTGTAGAAGACGGACGCTTGCTTTTGGTTCAGGTTACGATACATGTCGCGTAACACTGCGGGATCGATGGCTGCAGCCTCTGTCACGATGGACATTTGCGTTGTTTTGGACCTGACGTTATAGTCCGGGACATTTTCCTCCACGTTGTCGTTCGGTTCATCTCTCGCGTTCATTTCCTCAACGCATTCGAGTCTTTGCAACTCACTCTCGGGAGCCAGGTGGCACCATTCGTTTATGACGAGCCCACTCTCCTCCACCTCTTGGATGGCGTTGTCAATGTCTCGACTGTATTTCTCATACCTTTCTCTGTTCCTTCTGACAATTTGGCACACGCGCTCCACAGAGTCGTTATACGGTAACTGTACACAGGCGTTATCATGAAACAACTGATAGGAAGGACAGCGTTCAGATTTTAATTGGCAATCAGCACGATGAGGCAGGTACAGCTTGAGCAAGGAGCAGTAATATTCCTCCGGATTCTTTTGTTCAGAGTATTTGCAGTATTTGATGACCGCATGTTTTTCTGTTCTTTTCTGGACAAAGCCCATGTCGTTCAGCAGAGGCAAAACATTCTTACCTTTGGCTTGTTTGCCATAAACAATTCTGCACATTGATGCAAAATCAGCCAAGCACATGACTTCAAATTCCTCTGTTTGAGGTCTGGATTTGTATTTTTCCGGCAGGCCAGTCATCCACACTTCATGAGATTCCTGCGTTTTGCCCTCAAGGAGCGAGAGAGGATAACTCATTTCCAGCGCATTGTCACTCGTTTGTACAAATACCACCACCATGCGGGAGGACTGTTTCATATGCAAGCCGCACGCACGTGCGACGCATTCCTGAGCACTCACTTCTCTTTTCTTGGAGTACGCTTGCATAATTTGCTTCATTTCATCGCTCTCGTTGACATTTGCGCAGCGGGAGTTTTCAATGACCGATTTCAGGTATTGGCTCAGACCGTGTTCAGCCTTGCTGATGTAGCTGCAGATGTATGCGATGCAAGAGTAGGCATTCAGGATGTATTGGATGTCCAGGTTTCCATCCCAGGCAAGAAGCAAATGGCGGTCGTAGTTGTTGACCCAGCAGTCTTTCGGTTCTCGCTTAAGCACGACAGAACTCGACGAGGCCGTCATGCGCAAACAGTTCATGTACTCGTCACCGGTGAGCTTACATTTAGCCACTAGCTGAGGCAAAGTCAGGGATGCCGTTTCAGGCTCATTCAGCAGATTTAGCACGGGAACAAGCTTGGCATTCGACGCCAACCGATCGTCATTGCGTTGATCTCGATTGTCGTCGTCGACGGGCGCAGGTCTGACGATCATTGTTTCATCGCACGGTTGTTTGGGGAATCCAAAGCGGCAATTTGCACCTTGGTGTTTGACGCACGATTTGGAGTGACTTTTGCTGTGCATCTGAACCTCTGTGACCTTTTTGTACAATTCCGGTTCCTTCTGCGGGTCCGGCAGCTCGGCCGAGATGTAGCGAGACACAAAATGACAGATGGCTCCATCCGTGGCTTCCTCAAATACAGGGGCACCTCGAACCCATATGAGGCAATGAATGTGAGGACTTCCTCTGTGTTGAAACTCCAGTCGGTAAAAGTAGTCGACGACCTCACCAGTCGGTTGCGCCGGAGAGAGGATCAAATCTCTGAACAGAGCTTCCACACGCTTGTCAAACATGCGCATCGTCGTCACAGGATTGCTGCGTAGGATCTCACACTTGGTAGCCCAGTCAAGTTGGGTGAAATTCACTACTTCACCTTGTTGCGCTTTGATGGCGGTGATGACCTCTTCCCAACGCATTTCGGCAGCAGAAAATGTGCAAAAGCACGGACAGCATCTTTGCTGCGCACCAGTTTCTCAACTTCACGTTTGTCCTGAAGCATGGCATTGTTTATCCTTCGACCATCCCTGGTAAAAGGCTTACCTTTGCGCAGCTGTATTGTCATGCTCGACGTTGCCTGGTAAATTTCAGTCACAAACTGGGCAAAGAACAAGTAGTTGGTATCTCGAGCAAAGCGTTCATCCACGCAACACAGACGGGTTTTGAAATATTTGCTTGGTGTGAGTTTTATTGCTCTCTCTTCATCGAGGGTGTTCTGACCAGTGGGAAACTGCACCGGAAAAGCCATGGCCTCAAGCTTGGGAGTCTTGAAAAAACTTACTGGGTTGTTTCTTTCTGCAGGAGCAACACAATAAATGCCCTCTGTAAAACTCATAATTTCCTCTGCCACATCATTGGGTTGGAGACATGATTCAAGTATCACTCCACCATTTGGTTGATCACCGTCTTCCGAATTTTCTTGTTGCTGTTTGTTACCACTGTTGTCATGTTGAGAGTCACTGTTCATCCCACACAGAGCATCACTTTCAAATCTGTACATCTCCTCCAGAGCTTCCTCATTGTACTCACTGTCGCTCATTTGCGCTTCATCGGAGCTGCTCTCATCGTCAGTGAGGGTTGGGTCGCAAAGGTCCGCATCGTCGCGAATGGTTATGTCTGTACTGTGGATGGACTTGTTTCAGTTTCATCAGAGCGCTCATTAGCTTAGACCAAGTGACAGTTTGAAAAAACTGATGGCCTTTGTAGCAAAGCCGTCTCTTCAGTTTCACTCTCAACATCTGTGACTTACTTCTTAGTCTGGGCAAGACATTGACCGTCTCTTGTACTTCCGATGGCACGCACACCACATTTCCACGAATGGCTCGTTGTTGACCTTTGGGAAGAGGTACAATTTTGGCAAATGATATGCATTTGGAAATGAGGTGTCTCTCCAGTATGTTCAATCCACACAGTTCCTTTGGAATATCAGAGAGTGTGAGATTGTTCGCAACAGCAAGTGCAGGCATTTTACCATCTTTGAGGTGACTATAGCAAGTGTGACATATCCACTCCAGTTTTCTTTCAGCTGGTACGCTGCACGAGGCCTGACATTCATCATCACAGATATGGACAAATTGTCCCGTGAGACAACTTGCAACAACATGTCTGTTTTTCTTATAAAATCTACGTTGACAAGCGCGTACTTGGTTCGGAAACAATGCTCTGTGGCAAACAGTGCAGACAAATGTGGGGCCATTCTTAATTTGGGCTTTGAATACCTCAACAGCTTTCATGAGCACACAGTCATTTCGCTCCCTACATAGTCGGTTTATGACTTAGTATTTTTTCAAAAGCGTACTTACTCTGCGCATTGTTTTGGTCTTCAGTGAATCAGATTTTTTTGCCATTATGCGCCTCATGATTTCCTGATGTTTTAATCGGAATTCAGGGTTGTTTAAATAACGGCGTGTCATGTAAGAGCGCTGCCTGTTTCGAAACCCAACATCGTCACGGTAACGTTCTGTGATGTAAGCGCGTCGTCTCATCGTAAAACACTCATCTGTCCTATAACGACGTGAGAAACGGGAAAGGTTTTTCTTCTTAAACTCATGATCCGTCTGACAACGTTGTGTAAAATAGGACTTTTGTTTGGCACAAAAACGCTTGTCCTGTTGATAACGGGTTCTAATATAACCCAATTTCCTTTGTCTTACCTCTGCAATTTGACTGTACTGTTCCCTCTCTTTAGAGTTTTTCATCATTCTCTTTAGTTCCTGTTTTTTACGTCTCACTTCCAATTTTTCTTTTAACTTTTCTTGTGCTTTTATTTGTCGTAGGAACTTTTCTCTACGAGATTTTGGAATTTTTGTCACATTTGCCAGCTGTTTACCTGTAGTGAAAACCACTCCACTGTCGTTATCGGTAAATTCTTGGTGGTGACGTTCACCTGAACACCGTCTAGTGTCGCTCGTCTCAACACATGAGACAATCTCAGCAACAGGTCTGCTTGCGGCAACACGGATTTGCGTCATCCACTGCTTCTGTGTCAGCGTTTTCTCTCGTGTGTCTGTCTGTGCATTAAAACTGAGAGATGAATAGAATTCAAGTCGACGTTGCAATGTGATCAACTGCAATTTTCAAAACCGCAAAGGCTGCAATTTGAAAAAGAAAATGTGCGTATATTTATTTATTGAATGACTACCATTTCAGTCAAACTGTTTTCTAAATTGTATTTGAGGTAGTGCCCTTTTTTTGTATTGAAGTTAATGTATCGCTTGTGTTTGGTAAATATGTAGAAAGAGAACCTTAAAAAAAATGGCAGATTAAGTCAAAAACAACAATGACATATGTATCGTTGGCTGTTTTTGCTTCGTTTCAGTTTACTTTGGGGTTGAAGAAGGATGACGTGCACCTGCATCAACAACCTCCACCCGAAGACCACGACGAGTTGGCCACCTGAAAGTCAATTTGGTCTGAGATATTTATTTGTTATTGTTACGACATTGTCTTGAAGTCTGTTCCATGTTTTTGTCAATAAATGTCTGACAGTAAAGCCCATAAGTGGCCTTACGATATTTCAGTTTTGCAAATATATATATATATATATATACGATGTCTTTGAATCTCAGAAAAAGAGATTTCTGTAGTTCAATCTAATAATTGAAATTCTCAAAAGACACCTGCCAAAGTGTTATAAATCAAGTAGTTCAATTCACAAGTAAGCAAATAGTTTTATTCATGTTTTAAAAATACATTCCGTTTAAAAAATAAATATAATTATCATGCCTTCAAGTATAAAAACAATAATATGTAATAAATATCTTCTTTAAATAATTCATACGACTGTTTGCAATAAATAAGGTCTTAGATTCACAATGGCTTTTTTGAATGAGCAATAAATAGGTTATCTACAGAATAAAAAAATTAAAAAACTCAGTGCGTCATGCAAAAACAAATACATCATCAATCAGTGGGTTACGACACATCAGTGCAGATCCAACAACTTAATTCACTTCATGTTTTGCCCAACATTTCCGACGGGCTTCAGTGGCGGACGTGACTACCGCAATAAACTAAACATGGCGAAGACCTTGGCATGTTTTCCCCTTCGCCGTTCTTTGCGCCTCAGCGCCCTCTCGCCGTCAACAATGAAGATGTAGTGCTTCCGCAGGATGTTGTGCGCCGTCATCTTTCTGTGGAAAGCATCGGGGTGGTACAGTGACCTCAATAGGCTCTCTTCCTCATTGCTACTCAGGCCTGTGACCTCTTCTGGTTTTTTCATCTGCCGGACAAGAGTAAGCAACACAATGTCAAAATAGGTATTATAGTAACAGCAAAATTCATTTCCTATCCCTAAATTGTCACACTGGCCAACCTTTTGTTTGATATTGTAGAGCAGGAGTTCAGAGTAGTGTTTGGCCTCAGACAGAATTTTACTGCCGGGATATTCCTTCTCCACGTGCTTGAGAAGAATTATGTAAGTGGACAGACCTTGGGCCAGCCTGTGCAGGCAAGCCTCCTGGAAAAAAGAATATTTAGGTCAGTTAAAAAACAAATATCTATTCAACCTACGCATAAAAGTCAAGCCGATGCTAGCAAACAATTATGGAAAGTGTCAGTGTCTGTATTTTCTCCCACCTCTGGTGGTTTTCCATTTCTGGTTCTTACCTTGCTAAAGTTGGAGCTGGGGCAGTTTGCAGGAAACTGAGGTGCTTTGTAGTGCTCCAGTAAATGAAAGTTGACATTGTTTTGGAATTCATCATCAAACTGATATTGAAATTAGTCACAAGTCAGATATGTTTTACAGCCAGGAGAAGACAATGAAGGTGCTTTCTGAATTTCCACTTACAGCTTTCTGGTGTTCTTTAGCGGTACCCAGAACCGAGTCCCAAACATGAGCAGAGGTCAGCAGGTCAGAGGGCGCCGTTTCCTCCTCACTTGAGGTGTCGCTTGATGGCAAGACGGTGGTCGCTTCTGTCAACGGAGCGCCATTGGCTCGCAGTACTAGAAAAGCCACCAAGCCCACCGCGAGAATTTGCGTGTCTAATGCGGAAGCAGAAGAAAATCATGAATGAATGGCAAAAGAGGAAGAAAATTCAGGAAACATTCATCACTGACTTACACATGTTGGGCATGTTGCGTCGAGATTACTCTTGCCTTGACCGCCTGCTCTCGTGGAACATGTCTTGACTTCTCATTGCACAGCCGTTATATATTCTACTGACCACAGGGATTTCCGAATACCTTCCGGTTTCAATTATATACTGATGAAACCGATATTACACTCTTTTCTTTTTTTGTGCATACAGCAGAATGTAATTACACAGAATGAAAAAAGACGAATTCAATCATTTTTGAAGAACAATTTTATTTAAATTATTTCAATTAAATTTCACAACAGGTCGGAGCAGATTTTATTAAAAAAAAGCCCATTTAATTGTATTGTTATACAATATTTTTATAATGTGACCATGTCAAAAGTCAAAGTCTGCTTTATTGTCAATCCCTTCATATGTCAAGACACACAAGAAACCGAAATTCCATTTCCTCTATCCCACGGTGGAAGTGGAATTTCCATCATCATCTTCCAAACGTGCGCCAGTGGCTTTGCTCATCCTTATTTCCTGGAAGAAAAACGGACGTCAAAAGAGAAATATTGCTTCTTGTCGCTTGAAAGATGTGTCACCTCTCCGTTGGCGTTGATCAAGGTAAAGTGGACCTGGCCTACGGGTCCCCAGTTGGACTGTGTCTCCCAGACTAGATCAGAGGGAGGATTGTGGTTTCGGCCAGCGTCAGCCGCCCAGATCTGATGCATGTAAAGGTCATTGAAATATTGAGCACCTTGTATCTGAGATCTTCCAGATAAGATTGATTACCGTGACACTCTCGTGGGCCTTCAGGATGAATTCTGCGGCAAACTTGAATACGATGGGAGCAGAAGATCCAATCTGGAGCTTCACCTGCCAGTTCCCCAAATTCTGATCCTAATAGTTGAAATTGATCTCAACAGGTTAGTCGTTACTGGAAAATGTGCAAATTTCGTAAGATGTTCCCCTGTGACACATCCACTGACCTCATCAACTGTATTGCGGAGTCTGACATATTTGCCGTACGAGTCCACCTCATCCAGAGTGACCTGCTGCTCATCCACAGTGACCTGCTGCTCATCCACAGTGACCTGCTGGGCGATTTTAGGACGAGGCACATTGCATCCGCCCGAGCTCAAACCCTCGCTGTCCTTCGGACGTTTCCTCTTTTTGCTGGCCGACATGGTTTGGCGTACCCTGGGGACAAACGTGGAGACATTAATTGCTATGAGAGCAAACGTTGTGGTATGTTCTAAAGCTGTAAAAAGACCTCTCCTCCTTGTTCTGGGTCCGCTCCCTCTCTGTAGACAGAGCCTCCTCCAGATCTTTTACTTTTTGGCCGGCTTCCAACTCCACCATGCGAGACTCGTGCTGGCTTTGGACCATGCGCAAGTCCTACGTGAGACGTGAGAATGACTCAGCTTTATTTTCATTAATTAAATAAGCGATAGTGATGGTAATTACCGACCGCGGAATGCAGCTTCTTTTCAAACTCCAGCTCATCTTTAAGGATTTGAATGTGATGCGACTTCCTGAGCAAAAACAGTATTAAACCCTCGACGCAGTCAAATGCGCTATTTATATTGATGTGCGACTATGGGATGGTTAACTGAAAGTCCAATTGAGCTGCAATTAGTCACGAGGAGGATTTTCCTTGGGGTGTGGCCCCAGCAGCAAAGCAATTATGTCAGCACTAATATCCACTATCCATTTTGTTGTTGGCATATTTTTGATAAAATGGCCGGGCGGGCCTCACCTTGCTTTCAGCTCTTCAAAATCAATCTTCAGCTTGGACAACTTCACCTGCAGACGTTCACGCTCTGTGGCCTCTGAGTCCAGAGCCGCACGGGCTTTCGCCAGATTGGATTCTTTCTTCGTGTCCCTGTGATGACAGATATACACATAAACTGAGAATATGGAAAATTTCGGGCAGTCGGAGAAATCAGCGTGAACAAACAAATACATACAGCCGAGTTAAAAAAACACCAGAACAATCAAGTCAAGTCAAGTTTATTTGTATAGCCCTAAATCACAAGCAGTCTCAAAGGGCTTCACATAGACAGGAATTGACAATTATTCTCAAAGCATCCCCTGATCTTAAGCTCCCAAAAGGGCAAGGAAAAACTTAAAAACCCCTACCAGGGGAAAATGAGAAACCTTGAGAAGGGACCACAGATGGAAGGATCCCCCTTTCAGGATCACCAGGTTGAAATGGATGCAGAGAGGGCACAAATGGTACAACATGAAAATCAATTAAATAAAAAGTGGATGTCCATGTCATAGCAGAGGGCTGCCGAAGGAGCCCTCAATTGTCCTGGCAGTGTCTTCGAGGAGGTTGAGCTGCAGTTCCCCCATCCTGAATTGGCCCACGAGAATCCAGATAGCCGCTGTCAGCATGGGTGCCACCTAACCACCTCCCCGGCCGGGGAGGGGGGAGGGAGGGGGTGGAGAGGGAGAGAAAACAAACTCCAGCCGAATCGGCCACTACAGGTTAGTTAAAGGCCATGTCATAGAAATGTGTCTTTAAACGTGTCTTAAATGTTTCTACTGAGGTAGCAGTCCTAATATCCATTGGTAGGGCATTCCAAAGCTCTGGAGCCCGAATAGAAAATGCTCTAGAGCCTGCAGACATTTTCTTGGCCCTCGGTGTCGCTAAAAGGGTAGCGTTTTGCGAACGAAGGTTACGAGACGGAACATAAGGAACAACTAGGTCGACGAGATATGAAGGCGCTAAGCCATGCAGCGATTTATAGGTTAGTAGAAGAACCTTGAAGTCACATCTTAAATGGACCGGGAGCCAATGTAAGTTGGCTAGTATTATCACCATGACAATTGCGAACACACAGAAAGAAAGGAGGCTCTCGTGGCAAGGAGAGCTCTGTCCATTTCCGACAGTTCATCTGACTTTTCTTTGACGCGGAGTCGGTTCAGCAGTTCGGCAAAGGCGACATCGTCTTTCTGCCTCATGATGGCGGTGAGCGTGATCTTTTTGAAGTCGTCACGCCAGTGGTCCAGCCGCGTAGGATCGTACACGCACAGAGGTTTGGACTGTCTCACGGGAGGGAGCTGAAAGAAATCTCCAACAGCAAGAACAGACATGCCACCGAAAGGTAAATTAATTCCTTTGATTTGTTTCAACCTGGCATTCACGTAGGCAAAGAGGTCTTTCGACACCATGGAAATCTCATTGATGATGAGTATTTCGGCGATGGACAGCTCGGCTCTGACTTCGTCCAGTTTATTGCCCAGCCCGTGGTACGGGGGTTTGAGACTTCTCGGCAGTTTGAGTAGACAATGCAACGTTGCCCCGGAAATGTTGAACACCGCCGTGCCAGTGAAAGCTGCGAGAACAACCGTTTGCTTGGAAATGTCGGCCTCCTCAGCCAGTCGTGGTAGTCTCTGCAGTATTTTGGTAGCCTCTGCGTGGATACACTTGATCAGATGCGATTTGCCGGTCCCGGCGCCACCGTTGATGTGGTAGAAGAACTGCTCAATGGGCTTTGAGCTACACACACGTTTTATGCACCAATCTCTGACCTTGTAGAAGACGGACGCTTGCTTTTGGTTCAGGTTACGATACATGTCGCGTAACACTGCGGGATCGATGGCTGCAGCCTCTGTCACGATGGACATTTGCGTTGTTTTGGACCTGACGTTATAGTCCGGGACATTTTCCTCCACGTTGTCGTTCGGTTCATCTCTCGCGTTCATTTCCTCAACGCATTCGAGTCTTTGCAACTCACTCTCGGGAGCCAGGTGGCACCATTCGTTTATGACGAGCCCACTCTCCTCCACCTCTTGGATGGCGTTGTCAATGTCTCGACTGTATTTCTCATACCTTTCTCTGTTCCTTCTGACAATTTGGCACACGCGCTCCACAGAGTCGTTATACGGTAACTGTACACAGGCGTAATCATGAAACAACTGATAGGAAGGACAGCGTTCAGATTTTAATTGGCAATCAGCACGATGAGGCAGGTACAGCTTGAGCAAGGAGCAGTAATATTAGTAATATTAGTACTAGTACCACGGCCCCACGTCAGATTCGGATCCAAAGTATGCAACTCGCAAAGAAGATTTCAACCTTGCCTCCTGAATTACCGTTTTTTTCCGTGTATAGTGCGCCCCCATGTATAATACGCACCCTAAAAATGGCATGCTGATGCTGAAAAAAAGCCTGTACCCATGTATAATACGCACCCAATTTTTATGAATTTTTTTTTATGATTTTTTTTTTTTTTTTTTTAAGTCCCAATGATCGTCACACACGCAGGGAGGCAATGGGTCCCATTTTTATAGTCTTTGGTATGGTCTTAACTAGGCTGGATATAATCTTTTTTGTTGGCGTTGATTTCTCCGACTGCCCATAAACGCACCACCGCGCTCCATGCGCGCACGGGAAAGAGGCGTGCGGACGTGAAAAAGGCGGCTCTGTATGGGAGAGACGTTGAAGAGGAATAAAAACACCCTTGGAAACCAAAACTTGGTGATTTCAAGTTTCATTTCGAGGGACATTTGTCACGTCTCGTCCCCAGTTTTGCTATGTGTCTAGGTTGCCATAGTTTCTGTTCGCGTCGCCCCTCTCTTCCTGTGTCACCTCAATCGATGTAACGTGTTTTGTATTTAAGTCCTGTCTGCCCCTCGCTCACCGTCGGATCATTGCATGTGTTACTGTCATGATGTCTGTTTGCTTTCTGTTCCTGTCTTTGGTAATGTCACCCTGTCTTTTTGTTCCACGACTTTGTCGGTCAGTCCTGTTGTTGGTTTGGTTTTCTAAAAAAAAAAAAAAAAAAAAAATTAAAAAAAATAAATCAAAAATTTTTTGTACCCATGTATAATGCGCACCCCAGATTTTAGGACAATAAATTCGTTAAATTTTGCGCACTATACACGGAAAAAAACGGTAATATTCAGGAGACAAGGTTCAAATCAGGCAATATATGATCAATAACATTATTGGAATTGTTCTTTTTTTTTTTTTTTTGCAGATTAAAAAGAATGGCAACATTTTTTATTTTTTCACAAGTGGATTTAAATGGCCAATGAGGGGCATTGAACTCCAACATGTCAAGTGCTGCAATGTTCCAACTGCAGACAGAATAATAAAAAATATGAACTGTTTTTGTCTTTCAGACATTAACCCGCTCAATTATTCTCCAAAGAATAACGTAAAGCTCGAAACTAGCATCAAATAAAGTTGATCAGAGCTTGTCGCGGGTGAGAGGCGCCGCCGTGTGGTCACATAAGCAAACTACATGTTAAGATAAAAATAAAGTACAGTGCCGCACTGCAAATTAAGTAAAATAAAACAAATGTAACTTAAAATGTAAAACCTGAACACATGATAAAAGCTAACTAAACCCAAACGTTGAGATTGAGTCTTAAGTTCGAACTGGTACGTCTTCTTGAAATGACCTTAATACCTTTGTTTTGACGTCTTGCAGTAGCCGCAATGTTAAACAGTTGCTAAATTCGAAAAATAGGACAAAAATGAATTCAATGATCGCTTGGGTGTAGAAATGAAACATTGCCGAAGCAGGAGTAAAACAACTCTGATAGAAAGCAAGTAAAAGTGTCAAACAGCTTAAAGATATAAAGAAAAGCGTTTGCAAAGAGTCTAAACCATATGTGTGTCAAACTCAAGGCCCGCGAGATCATTTTATATTATTGTTACTAATGGCCCGACGATATGAAGCGATGATAACACAATAAACTACAGATCCCATAATGCAGTGCTTTCGCTGCCTTGCTGAGCGTTTTTCCGCGGCAATCAGGACAAGTGCTTGTTGCTGCAAGTTATTGCGGAGCTAGCCCCTCATGATGCCGAAGAGAAAAGTTGATTCTGAAAACAAAGCCTTTAAAAAGGTTGAGTATATGTTTACTGACATTGCCGGTAAGCCCGTTTGTCTCATGTGTGGCGCTAATGTGGCTGTATTGAAAGATTTTAATCTAAGACGGCACTATGAAACAAAACATCTGGATAACCTGAAAGACCTGAATGCAGAGCAGAATGACAGAAGGTAAAGAAAAGGTAAAGAAGAAGCTGATATTCCAGCAGACGTTTTTCACCCGTTCAAAATCACAAAGTGAAGCTGCTGTGAAAGCGAATTTTATCGTGGCAGAGGAGATCGCCAAAGCAGGTTGTTATTGCTGAAAAGCACAAATTGGTGGAGAAGAAAGATCTCAGCAACCTCGACGATAGGGGTGTAAATCGCAGGTTTTGTCACGATACGATATAATATCGATATAAAGAACTACGATACGATATTTGCCGATATCTTAAAGCCTGCTGCGATTCATTCACGATATATCGCGATATAGTCCTCTACGATCGATGTATACATTTTTTTTAATAAAAACTATAGAACAATATCCTGATTTATAACAATTCATACGCAAAATCAACAAGGTACTGCAAACTCTTTATTTAGGAAATTACAAGAGTATTGTAGTATACAAATTGCTTACTTTAACACTGAACTTTGATGTCGTGTTTTTTCTTTAAATGTGCGGCGAGATTTGTGCTCCCTGAATATTTGATCACCGCATGGCAGGATTTACAAACTGCACGTGTCTTGTTCGTTGAGCCATCTTTTCTTTGGAATCCAAAGTGCTTCCAAACGAATGACTTGAAGCCTAAAGGGGAGCCAATTTCCTCGTCTTTTTGGACACTAGCCATAGCACCAGCCCAGGAGCCGCGTACTAGTTGTCGACTCCCCTTTCACGTGCAGCAACGCCGCGCACTGCTCCAGGGCTCGAAACTAACGATTGCCCGATTGCCCGGGGCAAGTAGCGATGGCAGACGGGCAAGTAGAATTTTTTCCTCACTTGCCCGAACTTGCCCTGCCATAATACCATGTTTTCAAGCTGTAAAAAGACGATATTGTGCTTAATTTCTCGCAACTTCTGCCGCTTCTGGTCCGACATTTTGTTTTCTAGGGAGCGGTTAGTTTCTCGTGTAAGTCTGCAATACATTGATAACGGCAAAGCGCTTCGTAATTAAATGCATGCTCTCTCACCCGTCCCTGGCTCTTCTGCGCCTGCGCACCAGCAGAGCTTGTTTCCGGTTGGCGGATACGAAGGCATATGAAGGCAAAACTTATAGTGTTGTCTTTTTTATTGCAAAAATGTGTCGGGCAAGTAAAAATCCACTCCAAAAAAATTCGGGCAAGTAAAATTTTGTTTCGGGCAAGTAAAATTTTCTCCAACTTGCCCGAGGGCAACTTGGGCAAAAAATAAGCTTCGAGCCCTGTGCTCTCTGCTCCCGGAAAGAGGAAGCAAGCAACAATGAACTGGATTTCAAAATAAAGTCGCGTCTAATGTCCGAGGTCAAACACGGCGATATAAATCGATGTTTACCTTTAGCATCGATGCCAATAAATCGTAGAGCATTATATGGATTAATCGATGTGTATCGATGTATCGTTACACCCCTACTCAACGACCGTCTGCAGCTGGAGGTGAGCAAGCTGAGGGAGGAAACTCCACACAGGTAGGGCCAGAGGTGGAATCGAACCAGCACCCACCTAACTGTGAGGCGGACGTGCTACCCAGTGCCCCACCGAGCCGCCCTTAGGATCCATCCGTTGCATAGTTTCTTTGAACCATTGCAAAGAGTGAGTTGTTTTTTTTTATGTGTATTTACAAAGGAACCTTTGTTTGACTTTGAAGAAACCTCTATGCAGTTTCTTTGATAAGTGCAATCAGGCATTGGTGTAATGCATGACACTGAGTCTTTCCTGGATCAGCAGAAGCAAGCTCGAGACGGCGACCCCAGAAAACATTCCTCAAGGTGCAAACAACGCCCTCTCCCAGGAGGTGGAAGATCTCCGCAAGCTCAACGACCTTCTGGGCATTTACGTCGACAACGCCCGTTCCCGGGAAGTGGGGAACGCCGGCTTGCTTTTGCGCATCACTGAATCCGAAACAGAGGTGTCCCGGCAGCTGACGGGCCTGAAGGCCGTTTTCGAGACGGAGCTGGCGGATGCCCGTGCGACTCTGGACTCTGAGGCCAAAGAGCGTGCACGTCTGGAGCTGGAGGTGAGCAAGCTGAGGGAGGAAATCAAGGAGCTGAAAGCAAGGTGAGGCCCGGCCATTTTATCAAAAATATGCCAACAACAAAATGGATGCTGGATATTAGTGCTGACATAATTGCTTTGCTGCTGGGGCCACACCCCAAGGAAAATCCTCCTCGTGACTAATTGCAGCTCAACATTGGACTTCCAGTTAACCATCCCATAGTCCAGGGGCGGGCAAACTTTTTGACTTGCGGGCCGAATTGGGTTCTAAATTTTGACCGGGGGGCCGAACCAGGAGCAGATGGATGTAGTGTTTGTGTGTAAAGGTCATATAAATGACATGTAAAGGTCATTGCATAAAAGCTTTTTACTTTTAGCATGGATTTTTTGAAAACAAATGCATTTATTAACAGCATTAAAAAAATATTTCACCAAAAAACTACTATCAGTGATTCTTATTAAATACGACATTGTTATGATGTATAACATTTTCCATCACTTCAGCGCCTGCAGGTCAGATTTATGAAATATGTTTATCTAATGAGGCAACATCACATCCAACGGCAAACATTCTGACCAAATACATCATCTTGAAGAATCAGTGAAAGAATACATCTAAATAAAGAAATCAATAGTATTGTTGGTTTCCCTTTTTTGCCAGTGCATCATAGTCTGGGGTAAAATTTGTTGTGGTAATTCTTAGGATAGAGCCGAGGTGTCGGTCCGTTAACCTAGATCTGTGACCGGCTTTGTTGACGTTCATGTGGCTGAACGTCACGTCGCGTACGTCGAGCCAAATTGGCCACTCTCTTTTAAACACTTGGCACTGTGTCCACCTTGCTTTTTCTTGGGCGACTCATTTTAATAGAAGGATTCCAGGGGAAGGTTTGTGGATGGCTTTAGCGTAAAACTGTATCTGAAAACTCAGCACGCGAATTACGAGAATATTGACGTCACAGCCTACACTCAAAATTCGGCACTGATAGATGAAATGACTACGTACTACTGAGTACGCACATGTACTTGTGAGTGTGCACCGAGCTTTCTGACGGCTCCCGGGAGTAAATGCGCGGGCGGGCGGGCGCTTTCCCATCTACTGGGGAAACATAGTAATTGTAGGGAAAATGACCCCCCCAAACATTTATAATACACTTTATTCAGGTTTGGCGGGCCGGATTAAACGGCCCCGTGGGCCGGATGTGGCCCGCGGGCCGTAGTTTGCCCATGTCTGCCATAGTCGCATATCAACATAAATAGCACATTTGACTGCGTCCATCCATTTTCCATATTCCCAGTTTATTACACGATTATCATCACTATCGCTTATTTTTAATTCATGAGAATAAAGCTGAGTCATTCTCACGTCTCACGTAGGAGTTGCGCAAGGTCAAACGCCGGCACGAGTCTCGCATGGTGGATTTTGAAAACGCCCCCCAGGAAGATTATGAAAGTAAACTGCCCGAAGCCTTGATGAAGATGCAAAGCCAGCATGAACTTCAAATTAAACTCTACCTTCAAAAAGAGGTAACCATTTATCATTTGGACCTTAGAATCTGTCTCAGCTGCAAAAGTTTAAAAAGTCTGTGTTGACACTAGCTTGCAGCCCGTGATGCAAAAGTGGAAGATCTGGAGGAGGCTCTGTCTCCAAAGAGAGACCTCCTCGGGGAGAAAGATCGAGAAATGGTCGACATGAGGGAGCGGTTGGAGCAGAAGCTGGATAAGTATCAGGAGCTAATGGATTTCAAGCTAGCGTTGGATCTGGAGATAAGTGCCTACAGGAGCTGGATGAGCATCAGGAGCTAATCGATGTCAAGCTAGCGCTGGATATGGAGATAATTGCCTACAGGTAGGTGCTTGACAGCGAGGAGGAGAGGTGTGTGTGGCTTACAAACATACCACAACTTTTCCTCTCATAGATATTAATGTCTCCACGTTTGTCCGCACGGTACGCTCGACCACGTCGGCCAGCGGGAAGAGGAAGCGTCCCAACGACACGGACAGCGAGGCTTCGAGCTTCGCCGGAAGCGCTGTGACTCGTACTCCCATCACCCAGCAGGCCTCTGCTAGCGGGCAGGTCACCGTGGATGAGGTGGAGCAGGACGGCAAATATGTCCGACTCAGCAATAAAGGAGATGAAGTCAGTGGATGTGTCACAGTGGAACATCGCACATCTTACAAAATTTACACATTTTCCAGTAACGACTAACCTGTTGAGATCAATTTCAGCTGCACGGCACACGAGGAGCTCCAGCAGACCCGGAGCCGACTGGAGTCCCTTTCGCACCCTAACCCTAACTCTAACAGGACGCCACTCAGAAGGGGAAGGAGTTCAGGACCCCAACAGCCTGGAGATCACAAACTCCGCCAGTGGCGAGCAGTGCTTGCATCCCACTACAGAGTCCCGGCACCATTCGTCACGGATGTAGACGCGCATTCCACCTTCTCGCGATGTTCCCCCTCGTACAATGGCCCGGTCCGCCCGCTAGCCGCTCCAGATGTACAGCAGAGTCCGGAATGTTGACGGTCAACCAAGTCCCAGTGAACACGAGCACACAGCAGTTACGCACTGTCCGGTTCGTAGATCTCAGCAGGCGAATGTCAACCATGTTGTTGTCCAGCGATCGAATATTCGCCAGAAGAATGGAAGGCACGGCCGGGCGAGCCGAGTTGGCTTCAGCCTCCTCGCACACCGCTTCCGACGCTCCCCAACCGGGGGAGGAATAGCAGAAGATGCTTAGATTCACATTATGATCATTCTGGAAGGACAGTGTGGTTCACTCTTGTGATGGTGGTACCACAACTGAGCCCTGCGAGCTCCATCAGCTGGTCCACACTGAAGCCGTACTCACTGAAGAGCTCCTCATCAATGCGCTGGGCTTCCTCTTGTCTGCAGAAGAAATACAAGTACCGGTTTTTTTCCATGTATAATGCGCAAAATTTAACTAATTTATTGTCCTAAAATCTGGGGTGTGTGGTGAATGGTCTTTGTTGTTTCGCTGGTCTCCAAAAACACTCGGTGGACAATGGCTGTCCCGGCCAAGCACTCCAGTGACACACGGCTGATTGGGAAAAGATTTTATTCAACCGATGTCAAAGTGATGTCTCTCCAAAAGTTTGAGTGGCCCCAAAAGCAAAGATGGTTCAGCTCTCGACGGCACAGATGTTCGCCCCAAAAAAGCTCCCCCCTCTGACAGACAAGCCTATCTTATACCTGCCCGAACCGTTGATGTCATGACTTGGGGTGCAGCTGCTGTTCGTATTTTAGTCTACTCGTTGCTCCCAAATGTCCTAAGAAGGACATGTAGAAGACGCTTTCCCCTGCATAACAACAGCTGCTCCCTTCTATATTCTAAGTTGCTATACCTTGCAGAAACTGAGGCATCTCTGGCCAGCCAAAATAGCTTATGGTCTCCTCACTGCAGCTAAGTCACCATTTAAGGTGACATACGGCGACGCCTAGAATCTAAAATTTACCTCATTCCCCCCTCCGGGACGTTATAAATGTCCCGAAAACGGTCCGAAAAAGAAAGATGACATCGGTAAACATCCAAAAATCTTCACCCAACCAAATTTTACAGTCACGTCTACAATACGGCCTAGAAAATCGCAGCCTAAATCACGCTCAAGACATGCTACGCAAGGTTACATTGTCTAGGAAAGCTCAAACTCTTTAGGTATCCAACTGCTCCTCGACAGCAACCTGAGGCCTCACAGGAACCACAAATAAAGATAATTGAAGTCCACCTCCTCCAAATGACGATAACCACCCCCCTTAGGTAATACCGTAACACCATCGATAATTTGGGAAGTAATGAATTTGGCGTGGTCCGTTAGAAACCCCAAAAAGCTGTCGGCCCTCCCTCGAGAAAAAAACTGCCAGTCTAATGACAAGGAAAAAGAGGGAGGCCCTTCCTAACAACCCCAGTGATTCCCTCCACCTGGCGTCAGCCAGGTAACAAGGAGTCCTGGCACACATCACAAAACAGTATGAGCTCACAGAACAGTAAGAAAAAGAAATGACACGTTCAACGACTGCCAAACGGTCAAGTCGCATCGCCACCTAATCAACATGCCATGATTTAACAAAAGGAGGTATAAAAACGGAACAAAACAACGAGGTATACAACAAAGAGGTATCAAAACATGCTTATCGACTCAAAACCCCGAAATGTAGCCCCCCTTCTCATGTGTGAGTGCGTGCTGAGGCAGAGTCCAGTCCACCGAATCTTCCCATGGTGGGTCGTGCCAGGTACCCCTGCCCAGGGCCTGCTGTCCATACAAAGTCCTTATGTCCAGTTCACTGTCCATAGAGTCCCTTGCACGGCCCCGGTCCACATCCAGGGGTTCTGCAACGAATGAGAACTTCTGCCAGTATCCAGTGATGGCAATGGCACGAAACACAAAGCACACATGCAACTTTGACATAACGAAGGTGGTAAAGTCTGTCAAGGGCCGGGCAACACTGTACGGTGGACCACATCACACTGGAATCATGCAACACAGCAAAAGAAAATTGAAAATCGGAATACCAAGACATTGGTGCTGTGTTCTTGTTCCCTACACCTGGTTTTCCGCTCACATCACTGTCCTATCCCCGGTCGTTTATTTATTTTTAGTGTTTTCTATCGCTACTCTCAGTCCTCCCTACCTTTGTACTCACGTCGCCAATCTGTTAAATTTAATCCGAGTACCTATCATTTATTAGCATCCCATCCGCGCATTTCAGATCTGCATCGCGGTCGAACGGGAGTAACGGCATCTGGGTCTGGTCCCTCGGCATTACCACACCTATCCACCGTAATATCATGGCCTTTGCACAAGTCAATATCACAGTGCAAAAACAAAACATTACACACAGCGATATCCCGAGTGCCCCCAGCACCTGCGCCACTATCGTTCCCACAGGTCCCAGTCTATCCTGTATCCACCCCGTCGCTGACCAACCAGCGCCCTCAGACGGCCCAAAAGAATCCCGAATGACTCTAAGCGCGTCGATGATACTGGTGATGTTGTCAGTGTTATCTGGGATCAAAGTGTAGCAAGCGTCGTCCGTCAAATTTAGGGCTACGCACAACCCCCCTTGCCTTGCCAAGATATAATCCAAAGCCATGTCGTGTTTAAGCAGAGTCAGCCGATGGCTCCTTTGGGTAAGCGACAACTGTCTGAAACCCTTGATCGTCTCATTCGCGAACCCCTGAAGGGTATACGTGATGTTATCAATGTGATCTGCCAAAAATGTGACCCCATACCAGGGAAAAATCCCAAGGCCCCATTTTTCTCCCAAGCTAATTCTCCAATGATACGCGTCCGTAGTATGAAACGCTGCCATCTCCCTCTTAGCCCTACTAGGGACCTCCCTAAAAGCCTTCTCCTCAGGCTTGTGGCCCTTCCTAATCGCCAACACCTCGAACGGAAGCTTCAGGGTGGCAGAATAGCAGCAACCCATCCATCCATACGGCAAAAACAAATAAGCTCTAGTTCCACAAACCCACCAGATGTCTCTAAGATTCCCTACAGTCGTGTTCCCAGGCACCGTGCGATTCGCCACCATCACAGTAATCGCCTGATAGGAGTCTGGTAGAGCAAAGGTCACCGGATGGACGGCTCCCCTCTGCCCCCATGCTTCTCCTGGGAATTGCATGGAGTAATAGTCGCAGTCTGCCACCCCCATAGGCACCCCCGGCCCTCCATGTGTCACATTAGAGCAAAAACAGGTGGGCACCTTTACAGATGGCACATCTATGGATTCTGGCACCGCGACTTGGATGTCCTCATGCACGGCGAGCAAATCCAAGTAGGGAAGTTCGCTTATCCAGGCGCACTCCCCTGTGGGCTTGAAAATCTTCCTGACCTGCGCGTCGGTTTCAGGTGCCTTCCACGACTGTTCGTATACCAACCAAAGCAATAATCTAAGCTGGCAATTGTCGGATACCGGCACCGGTATGGTCTGGAACACGGCCTTAAGCGTACTTGGTGATTTCACTCTTACTAAACACGGCCCACTCACCGCCTTAGACGATTTAATCGAATGCACCATCAGTTGATACCACATGTTCCTTCCTGCCCATTCATCGACCCCAGGTAATGCCAAGGCATCGAACCCATAAGCCTTCCATGCAATCTCCCGTCTCGCCATGGCATGCAAATTGGCTTGCACCTCTGCCGGGGACCAGTTCGATTCCGCAAGCGCTTCGTTAACATTTTCTGGAACGTCAGGCGTCGGCTCTACAGCCTCTACCTCCGACATGAGCGTCCCTGAAGCGGCAGACTGTGTTTCAAAGCTGTCACCAATTGTTGTCAAGGGTAAGGCGACATTTTTTATGGTGACTGCTTCTTCCTTTTTGACCCCTTCCGCGACGGGGCTGTATGGATGCTGTTTCGCAATTTCTTTTCTCTCCACCAACGTCACGAAATTAACGCTGTCCACCGTCTTATGGCCGCCCGTGCGGTCTGCCTTTCTCGCCCCCCGTTTGAGACAAGTACACGTATAGTACCCGAAATCATCTATGCCAATTTTTGTCAGAAGTAGAGCACAATCTCCTAGCACCTCAAACCGTCTATATGTATTTAATAACAGCACATTGTCCGCATGTGTTCGCCCGGCCAGGGCAAGTATGTTACCGGTGTTGTCTTCCCATTCGGCGGTGCGTCTGCACAGGGACCCTTCTTCCTTTCTGCAATTGCATGGCAGTATTGCAGCCCCCCCAACACTCCCTCAACATTGCTCAATGTACCGCTCCGGCCGGACTCTGTGGCGGACTGGGCGTCCGCCGCTGGGTCCTGCTGGGTGGCGTTGTTCTCTGGGGGCACTACCTCCGGCGGTAGTTGGCTCAGTGTTGTTGTGCTGAGGGTCGTCATCTGCGCCTGGGGCGGGTGCGTCGTCAAGATCGATATCGTTGAATTGTTGGTCTCCTCTGTCGTCGGCTGTGCTGCCCGTGATGTCCTCAGGGACAGGTTCAGCAGACACATTATCCACCACAGCTTGATCATGCCCATCTTTGTCCCGATCCGGGCCCTCTGGCGATTCTTGTTCTGGCAGTGGTTCTGCAGTTTCGCAGTCGCGCCTCCCTCTTTGGGGATCTTCATCTTTGGGCACCTTGACGCAGTGTGTCAAATGGTACCAAGTTGGCGACCCTTGTACTTGCACCGCAGTTCCGGTACAGCGGACAACTTCGAATGGCCCCTGCCGCCTTTCGTTGAACCACTTGCGCCGGAACACTTTCACATACACCTTGTCTCCTGGCTGAACAGTGTCTTTAGTATTTGCCTCGAGTCTCTCTTGTGCCTCTTCTTGTTTCTGCCTGTCAACAACATAGGTGGAAATATTCCTATGTATCGTGGTTAAGTGTTTGACATAGGCTTTCATTTCGTCCTCCAAAATTGACAGGCTTGGGCCTTTCCCACTGGTTCGCAAACATGGTGAAGGCATGCGTCTACCGGTTGCCAATTCGTGTGGGGTCAAATGCAAATCGCGTAGTTGACTCGACCTGCAGACCATCAGTGCCAGTGGTAAGGCAGCTATCCAATTCAAGCCTGTATGTTGACAAATTTTGGAAATTCTATTTTTTAAAACGCCGTTCATTTTTTCACAAATGCCTTGGCTTTGTGGATGATATACTGCGCCAAGCCGCTGTTTAATTCCCAATTTTTGAAATATGATTTTGACCGTTTTATCCACAAACTCTCTCCCGTTATCTGAAGAAATCCTATCCGGCAGACCCCATCTGCTGATGACTTCACGGCACAGGAACTTGGCCACAGACTGAGCATCTTTTCGTTTAGTTGGACAGGCCTCCGGCCATCTTGAGAATCGGTCTACGACCACCAACATGTATCTTTTCCCTTCAACAGGTTGTATCATGTCGACGAAATCTATCACTAGTTCTCTCATGGGGCCATTAGGAGTCGGGATGTAACCCGTGGGGGTGGCTACCCCTCTCCTCACATTGTTTTTCAAACAAATTACACATCTTCCAATAACCTGGTCGATTTGTTCGAGTAGATAGGGCGCCCAAAACCCATATTCTGCGGTTATTTTTCGCTTCACCTCCCCCCTTGACACATGGGCTAACCCATGTGCCTCCTGGATTAACAGTCCCAACAAATCTGGCGGCGCCACTATCAGACCCTCGTGATTTCTCCAAACGCCGGTAGAGTCCTGACTCGCCCCCCTCTGTGCCCAAAGATGTTTGTCCATCGGATTAACGGCCGTTTGCATCAACAGTACATCTCTGAGCGTGACCCTGTCCTCGAGGTCAACCTCATGCGTTACTAACAAAACTCTTCCCTTCTGGCTTCCCTTCGTGACAGCCCTGGCTGCCTCGTCTGCCATCTTGTTTCCCTGCGTAACCCTGGACGCATCGGACTTGTGGGCCGCACACTTCGCGATGGCTATTTCACTGGGCTTCATCATAGCCATCAGCAGTCTCATTATCTGCGCATGATGCTGGATGGGGGAACCGTCAGTTTTCTTGAAGCCCCGATTCCTCCACACAGCACCAAACAGGTGGCACACACTATGCGCGTATGCGGAATCTGTATAGATCGTCACTCTTTTCCCTTCCGCGAGCAAGCACGCTTCCGTTAACCCCACTAGTTCAGCAAGCTGGGCCGAGGCTGGTTGTGGCACCACTTCGGCTTTGATTGTCACAAACTCAGGACCTTGCGCTTGTACCACTGCATAGCCAGCGCACAAATTTTCCCCGACTCGATAACAAGAACCGTCCGTCCAGAGTTCGAGATCCGCCTCGCCCAAGGGGATGTCTTGCAAACCAGACCGTAATCTCGAGTATTTTTCTGACTCATGTAAGCAATCGTGAGGGTCTCCGTCCTCTGAAGTTGGCAAAAATTCAGCTGGGTTTACAGTAGTACACCTTGCTAGAGTGACATCCTCTTGCTCCAAAAGTCTGTAATAGTCCCGGAGCCAGGGCTCTGTCAAGGTGTACTTGCCATGGTTTAACAGAGTCCGAAGACTATGGTGAGTCAGAATGGTCACAGGATAGCCCATGGTTATGGCAGAGGCTTTGTCGTACATCAAATAGACTCCCACCATAGCTCTATAGCAAGGCGGCAGTCCCATCTCCACCTCGGAATAGGATGTTGAATAATAGGCCACAGGTTGGGGTCCAGACCCGGTCCCTGTAGGCTGACAAAGAATCGCACACGCAAACTTTCCCCCTGCTGAGATTGACGTGAATAACACGAAATTTTTGGAATAGTCTGGTAAAGCCAATGCCGGGGCCTCTTGCAACCTTGCCTTGGTTGTTTCAAACGCCACAAGGCCATCCTGTGTCCAATCCAGTGTTGCGTGGAGGTCATTATTGCCTGTGTCTTTGATCATAGCCCTTAGCGGCCCTACCAATTTGGCGTATTCTTCGACCCAGGAGGCCGAATAGCCCGCTACTCCCAGAAATGTTAACATTTGCCTGACGGTTCTGGGTTTCGGAGCCGTCCGTATGGCCTCCAAATGGCCATCTGAGATACGTCTCTGTCCATATGATATTTTCTGACCCAAATAGTCAACTTGTTTTTTACAGTATTGCAATTTCTTTTGGGACACTTTATGACCATTTTCTGCCAAAATTTGCAACAGTCTGATTGAGTCTTTGTGACACGTTTCAACATCTACGGCACAGACAATAATATCGTCCACATATTGAATAACAGTGCTCTGCACCTGTCGTTCCAGCCCTTCGAGGTCATCTTTTAACACTTTGTTAAACACATGAGGGCTATGTTTATAGCCCATAGGAAGTCTCTGATATTGATAAAACTGCCCCTTGAATGTAAACCCGAACAGTCCTTGTGATTCACAGCTGAGTGGGACACTGAAAAAGGCGCCACAAAGGTCCACCACTGAGAAGCACTCAGCATCCGGCGGTATCTGTGCCAGCAGGGTGTGCGGATCCGGCACATCGGCTACATTGTCAATTACCACCTCGTTCACTGCTCGAAGATCATGTACCAGCCGATGGGTGTTGTCAGGTTTTTTCAAGGGCAATATTGGCGTATTACTAAGAGGGGTCTGCGTTATTCTTAACACATTTGCCACGAGCAGCCCTTCAATCTGTGTCTCGATCCCTTGAACTGCTTCCTCTTTCAGTGGATACTGTGTTTTCCACGGCGGCCTACAGCCTGGCCGAAGATCCACTTTTACCGGTTGCGCTGATTTTACAAGTCCAATATCTGTACTATGGCGCGACCACAGGTAGTCAGGGACCTGCCGCAACATGTCCTCTTTGAGTTGATCAGTCGCCATACTGAGGATGGAGTCGTGCGACAGCTGCACCGTTTGTGGTTGTCCGTGTCCGTGCGCTGAGATCATGATCTTCATATACTGCTTATCAGCGCTCACCCACAGCGCAACGTTTCCTTCCAGCGGGGAAAACTTGCGCCTCTCCGCCTCCACCATCATCTCCCCCACATGTTGCTGCTCACAGTCCTCTGCCACCAACAAGGTCACATGTGGGATGCTATTTTTGACCTTGAATTCCTTGTTGATGTATATGTCTCTCTGTATTTTCATGGCCACTCCCTGTGGTCCCAGGACGATACAAGTCCCATTCAATTGCACTCCATGGGGTTGCCGACGTAACCACTCTTCTGCCTGGGCCTGCGTTAGGTCTTTGTGGTATTGTAATGTACAGTGAAACGGGTACTCGGGGGTCCTTGCTCCTGGTTTATTGGAGTGGATAAACTTTTCCCATTTCTTGTATGGTTTCAACAGGTCGTCGCTGATCTTACCCACCCAAAATACAGTGGGTGTTGACTTCCTGGACTCTGACAGCATCATCACCTGATGGCACGCTTGGTATGGGATTTCAAATTAATGGTTAATGGTTAATCCCATTTTTATAGTCTTTGGTGTGGTCTTAACTAGGCTGGATGTAATCTTTTTTGTTGGCGTTGATTTCTCCGACTGCCCTTAAACGCACCACCGCGCTCCGTGCGCGCACGGGAAAGAGGCGTGCGGACGTGAAAAAGGCGGCTCTGTATGGGAGAGACGTTGAAGAGGAATAAAAACACCCTTGGAAACCAAAACTTGGTGATTTCAAGTTTCATTTCGAGGGACATTTGTCACGTCTCGTCCCCAGTTTTGCTATGTGTCTAGGTTGCCATAGTTTCTGTTCGCGTCGCCCCTCTCTTCCTGTGTCACCTCAATCGATGTAACGTGTTTTGTATTTAAGTCCTGTCTGCCCCTCGCTCACCGTCGGATCATTGCATGTGTTACTGTCATGATGTCTGTTTGCTTTCTGTTCCTGTCTTTGGTAATGTCACCCTGTCTTTTTGTTCCACGACTTTGTCGGTCAGTCCTGTTGTCGGTTTTGTTTTCTAAAAAAAAAAAATCAAAAATTTTTTGTACCCATGTATAATGCGCACCCCAGATTTTAGGACAATAAATTCGTTAAATTTTGCGCACTATACACGGAAAAAAACGGTAATATTCAGGAGACAAGGTTCAAATCAGGCAATATATGATCAATAACATTTTTGGAATTTTTTTTTTTTTTTTTTTTTTTGCAGATTAAAAAGAATGGCAACATTTTTTATTTTTTCACAAGTGGATTTAAATGGCCGATGAGGGGCATTGAACTCCAACATGTCAAGTGCTGCAATGTTCCAACTGCAGACAGAATAATAGAAAATATGAACTGTTTTTGTCTTTCAGACATTAACCCGCTCAATTATTCTCCAAAGAATAACGTAAAGCTCGAAACTAGCATCAAATAAAGTTGATCAGAGCTTGTCGCGGGTGAGAGGCGCCGCCGTGTGGTCACATAAGCAAACTACATGTTAAGATAAAAATAATGTACAGTGCCGCACTGCACTATAGTGCAATAAAATTAAGTAAAATAAAACAAATGTAACTTAAAATGTAAAACCTGAACACATGATAAAAGCTAACTAAACCCAAACGTTGAGATTGAGTCTTAAGTTCGAACTGGTACGTCTTCTTGAAATGACCTTAATACCTTCGTTTTGACGTCTTGCAGTAGCCGCAATGTTACACAGTTGCTAAATTCGAAAAATAGGACAAAAATGAATTCAATGATCGCTTGGGTGTAGAAATGAAACATTGCCGAAGCAGGAGTAAAACAACTCTGATAGAAAGCAAGTAAAAGTGTCAAACAGCTTAAAGATATAGAGAAAAGCGTTTGCAAAGAGTCTAAACCATATGTGTGTCAAACTCAAGGCCCGCGAGATCATTTTATATTATTGTTACTAATGGCCCGACGATATGAAGCGATGATAACACAATAAACTACAGATCCCATAATGCAGTGCTTTCGCTGCCTTGCTGAGCGTTTTTCCGCGGCAATCAGGACAAGTGCTTGTTGCTGCAAGTTATTGCGAAGCTAGCCCCTCATGATGCCGAAGAGAAAAGTTGATTCTGAAAACAAAGCCTTTAAAAAGGTTGAGTATATGTTTACTGACATTGCCGGTAAGCCCGTTTGTCTCATGTGTGGCGCTAATGTGGCTGTATTGAAAGATTTTAATCTAAGACGGCACTATGAAACAAAACATCTGGATAACCTGAAAGACCTGAATGCAGAGCAGAATGACAGAAGGTAGAAGAGTTAAAGAAAAGGTAAAGAAGAAGCTGATATTCCAGCAGACGTTTTTCACCCGTTCAAAATCACAAAGTGAAGCTGCTGTGAAAGCGAATTTTATCGTGGCAGAGGAGATCGCCAAAGCAGGTTGTTATTGCTGAAAAGTACAAATTGGTGGAGAAGAAAGATCTCAGCAACCTCGACGATAGGGGTGTAAATCGCGGGTTTTGTCACGATACGATATAATATCGATATAAAGAACTACGATACGATATTTGCCGATATCTTAAAGCCTGCTGCGATTCATTCACGATATATCGCGATATAGTCCTCTACGATCGATGTATAAATTTTTTTAATAAAAACTATAGAACAATATCCTGATTTATAACAATTCATACGCAAAATCAACAAGGTACTGCAAACTCTTTATTTAGGAAATTACAAGAGTATTGTAGTATACAAATTGCTTACTTTAACACTGAACTTTGATGTCGTGTTTTTTCTTTAAATGTGCGGCGAGATTTGTGCTCCCTGAATATTTGATCACCGCATGGCAGGATTTACAAACTGCACGTGTCTTGTTCGTTGAGCCATCTTTTCTTTGGAATCCAAAGTGCTTCCAAACGAATGACTTGAAGCCTAAAGGGGAGCCAATTTCCTCGTCTTTTTGGACACTAGCCATAGCACCAGCCCAGGAGCCGCGTACTAGTTGTCGACTCCCCTTTCACGTGCAGCAACGCCGCGCACTGCTCCCTGCTCCCGGAAAGAGGAAGCAAGCAACAATGAACTGGATTTCAAAATAAAGTCGCGTCTAATGTCCGGGGTCAAACACGGCGATATAAATCAATGTTTACCTTTAGCATCGATGCCAATAAATCGTAGAGCATTATATGGATTAATCGATCTGTATCGATGTATCGTTACACCCCTACTCAACGACCGTCTGCAGCTGGAGGTGAGCAAGCTGAGGGAGGAAACTCCACACAGGTAGGGCCAGAGGTGGAATCGAACCAGCACCCACCTAACTGTGAGGCGGACGTGCTACGCAGTGCCCCACCGAGCCGCCCTTAGGATCCATCCGTTGCAAAGTTTCTTTGAACCATTGCAAAGAGTGAGTTTTTTTTTTTATGTGTATTTACAAAGGAACCATTGTTTGACTTTGAAGAAACCTCTATGCAGTTTCTTTGATAAGTGCAATCAGGCATTGGTGTAATGCATGACACTGAGTCTTTCCTGGATCAGCAGAAGCAAGCTCGAGACGGCGACCCCAGAAAACATTCCTCAAGGTGCAAACAACGCCCTCTCCCAGGAGGTGGAAGATCTCCGCAAGCTCAACGACCTTCTGGGCATTTACGTCGACAACGCCCGTTCCCGGGAAGTGGGGAACGCCGGCTTGCTTTTGCGCATCACTGAATCCGAAACAGAGGTGTCCCGGCAGCTGACGGGCCTGAAGGCCGTTTTCGAGACGGAGCTGGCGGATGCCCGTGCGACTCTGGACTCTGAGGCCAAAGAGCGTGCACGTCTGGAGCTGGAGGTGAGCAAGCTGAGGGAGGAAATCAAGGAGCTGAAAGCAAGGTGAGGCCCGGCCATTTTATCAAAAATATGCCAACAACAAAATGGATGCTGGATATTAGTGCTGACATAATTGCTTTGCTGCTGGGGCCACACCCCAAGGAAAATCCTCCTCGTGACTAATTGCAGCTCAACATTGGACTTCCAGTTAACCATCCCATAGTCCAGGGGCGGGCAAACTTTTTGACTTGCGGGCCGAATTGGGTTCTAAATTTTGACCGGGGGGCCGAACCAGGAGCAGATGGATGTAGTGTTTGTGTGTAAAGGTCATATAAATGACATGTAAAGGTCATTGCATAAAAGCTTTTTACTTTTAGCATGGATTTTTTGAAAACAAATGCATTTATTAACAGCATTAAAAAAATATTTCACCAAAAAACTACTATCAGTGATTCTTATTAAATACGACATTGTTATGATGTATAACATTTTCCATCACTTCAGCGCCTGCAGGTCAGATTTATGAAATATGTTTATCTAATGAGGCAACATCACATCCAACGGCAAACATTCTGACCAAATACATCATCTTGAAGAATCAGTGAAAGAATACATCTAAATAAAGAAATCAATAGTATTGTTGGTTTCCCTTTTTTGCCAGTGCATCATAGTCTGGAGTAAAATTTGTTGTGGTAATTCTTAGGATAGAGCCGAGGTGTCGGTCCGTTAACCTAGATCTGTGACTGGCTTTGTTGACGTTCATGTGGCTGAACGTCACGTCGCGTACGTCGAGCCAAATTGGCCACTCTCTTTTAAACACTCGGCACTGTGTCCACCTTGCTTTTTCTTGGGCGACTCATTTTAATAGAAGGATTCCAGGGGAAGGTTTGTGGGTGGCTTTAGCGTAAAACTGTATCTGAAAACAGCACGCGAATTACGAGAATATTGACGTCACAGCCTACACTCAAAATTCGGCACTGATAGATGAAATGACTACGTACTACTGAGTACGCACATGTACTTGAGAGTGTGCACCGAGCTTTCTGACGGCTCCCGGGAGTAAATGCGCGGGCGGGCGGGCGCTTTCCCATCTACTGGGGAAACATAGTAATTGTAGGGAAAATGACCCCCCCAAACATTTATAATACACTTTATTCAGGTTTGGCGGGCCGGATTAAACGGCCCCGTGGGCCGGATGTGGCCCGCGGGCCGTAGTTTGCCCATGTCTGCCATAGTCGCATATCAACATAAATAGCACATTTGACTGCGTCCATCCATTTTCCATATTCCCAGTTTATTACACGATTATCATCACTATCGCTTATTTTTAATTCATGAGAATAAAGCTGAGTCATTCTCACGTCTCACGTAGGAGTTGCGCAAGGTCAAACGCCGGCACGAGTCTCGCATGGTGGAGTTTGAAAACGCCCCCCAGGAAGATTATGAAAGTAAACTGCCCGAAGCCTTAATGAAGATGCGAAGCCAGCATGAACTTCAAATTAAACTCTACCTTCAAAAAGAGGTAACCATTTATCATTTGGACCTTAGAATCTGTCTCAGCTGCAAAAGTTTAAAAAGTCTGTGTTGACACTAGCTTGCAGCCCGTGATGCAAAAGTGAAAGATCTGGACGAGGCTCTGTCTCCAAAGAGGGGACACCATGCGTAGCCTCCTCAGGGAGAAAGACCGAGAAATGGCCGACATGTGGGAGTGGATGCACCAGCAGCTGGATGAGTATCAGGAGCTCATGGAGTTAGAAAACGCCCCCCAGGACGATTATGAAAGCAAACTGCCCGACGCCTTGATGAAGATGCGAAGCCAGCATGAACTTCAAATTAAACTCTACATTCAAAAAGAGGTAACCATTTATCATTTGGACCTTAGAATCTGTCTCATCTGCAAAAGTCTAAAAAGTCTGTGTTGACACTAGCTTGCAGCCCGTGATGCAAAAGTGAAAGATCTGGAGGAGGCTCTGTCTCCAAAGAGGGGACACCATGCGTAGCCTCCTCGGGGAGAAAGACCGAGAAATGGCCTACATGCGGGAGCGGATGAACCAGCAGCTGGATGAGTATCAGGAGCTAATGGAGTTGGAAAACGCCCTCCAGGAAGATTATGAAAGCAAACTGCCCGACGCCTTGATGACGATGCGAAGCCAGCATGAACTTCAAATTAAACTCTACCTTCAAAAAGAGATAACTATTTATCATTTGGACCTTAGAATCTGTCTCAGCTGCAAAAGTTTAAAAAGTCTGTTGACACTAGCTTGCAGCCCGTGATGCAAAAGTGAAAGATCTGGAGGAGGCTCTGTCTCCAAAGAGGGGACACCATGCGTGTGCTCCTCGGGGAGAAAGACCAAGAAATGGCCGACATGCGGGAGCGGATGCACCAGCAGCTGGATGAGTATCAGGACCTAATGGAGTTGGAAAACGCCCCCCAGGAAGATTATGAAAGCAAACTGCCCGACGCCTTGATGAAGATGCGAAGCCAGCATGAACTTCAAATTAAACTCTACCTTCAAAAAGAGATAACCATTTATCATTTGGACCATAGAATCTGTCTCAGCTGCAAAAGTCTAAAAAGTCTGTGTTGACACTAGCTTGCAGCCCGTGATGCAAAAGTGAAAGATCTGGAGGAGGCTCTGTCTCCAAAGACGGGACACCATGTGTAGCCTCCTCGGGGAGAAAGACCGAGAAATGGCCAACATGCGGGAGTGGATGCACCAGCAGCTGGATGAGTATCAGGAGCTCATGGAGTTAGAAAACGCCCCCCAGGACGATTATGAAAGCAAACTGCCCGACGCCTTGATGAAGATGCGAAGCCAGCATGAACTTCAAATTAAACTCTACCTTCAAAAAGAGATAACCATTTATCATTTGGACCATAGAATCTGTCTCAGCTGCAAAAGTCTAAAAAGTCTGTGTTGACACTAGCTTGCAGCCCGTGATGCAAAAGTGAAATATCTGGAGGAGGCTCTGTCTCCAAAGAGGGGACACCATGTGTAGCCTCCTCGGGGAGAAAGACCGAGAAATGGCCAACATGCGGGAGTGGATGCACCAGCAGCTGGATGAGTATCAGGAGCTCATGGAGTTAGAAAACGCCCCCCAGGACGATTATGAAAGCAAACTGCCCGACGCCTTGATGAAGATGCGAAGCCAGCATGAACTTCAAATTAAACTCTACCTTCAAAAAGAGATAACCATTTATCATTTGGACCTTAGAATCTGTCTCATCTGCAAAAGTCTAAAAAGTCTGTGTTGACACTAGCTTGCAGCCCGTGATGCAAAAGTGAAAGATCTGGAGGAGGCTCTGTCTCCAAAGAGGGGACACCATGCGTAGCCTCCTCGGGGAGAAAGACCGAGAAATGGCCGACATGCGGGAGCGGATGCACCAGCAGCTGGATGAGTATCAGGAGCTAATGGAGTTAGAAAACGCCCCCCAGGACGATTATGAAAGCAAACTGCCCGACGCCTTGATGAAGATGCAAAGCCAGCATGAACTTCAAATTAAACTCTACATTCAAAAAGAGGTAACCATTTATCATTTGGACCTTAGAATCTGTCTCATCTGCAAAAGTCTAAAAAGTCTGTGTTGACACTAGCTTGCAGCCCGTGATGCAAAAGTGAAAGATCTGGAGGAGGCTCTGTTTTCAAAGAGGGGACACCATGTGTAGCCTCCTCGGGGAGAAAGACCGAGAAATGGCCGACATGCGGGAGCGGATGAACCAGCAGCTGGATGAGTATCAGGACCTAATGGAGTTGGAAAACGCCCCCCAGGAAGATTATGAAAGCAAACTGCCCGACGCCTTGATGAAGATGCGAAGCCAGCATGAACTTCAAATTAAACTCTACCTTCAAAAAGAGATAACCATTTATCATTTGGACCATAGAATCTGTCTCAGCTGCAAAAGTCTAAAAAGTCTGTGTTGACACTAGCTTGCAGCCCGTGATGCAAAAGTGAAAGATCTGGAGGAGGCTCTGTCTCCAAAGAGGGGACACCATGTGTAGCCTCCTCGGGGAGAAAGACCGAGAAATGGCCGACATGCGGGAGCGGATGAACCAGCAGCTGGATGAGTATCAGGAGCTAATGGAGTTGGAAAACGCCCTCCAGGCAGATTATGAACGCAAACTGCCCGACGCCTTGATGAAGATGCGAAGCCAGCATGAACTTCAAATTAAACTCTACCTTCAAAAAGAGGTAACCATTTATCATTTGGACCTTAGAATCTGTCTCAGCCGAAAAAGTTTAAAAAGTCTGTGTTGACACTAGCTTGCAGCCCGTGATGCAAAAGTGAAAGATCTGGAGGAGGCTCTGTCTCCAAAGAGGGGACACCATGTGTAGCATCCTCGGGGAGAAAGACCGAGAAATGGCCGACATGCGGGAGCGGATGCACCAGCAGCTGGAGGAGTATCAGGAGCTAATGGAGTTGGAAAACGCCCCCCAGGAAGATTATGAACGCAAACTGCCCGACGCCTTGATGAAGATGCGAAGCCAGCATGAACTTCAAATTAAACTCTACATTCAAAAAGAGATAACCATTTATCATTTGGACCTTAGAATCTGTCTCAGCTGCAAAAGTCTAAAAAGTCTGTGTTGACACTAGCTTGCAGCCCGTGATGCAAAAGTGAAAGATCTGGACGAGGCTCTGTCTCCAAAGAGGGGACACCATGCGTAGCCTCCTCGGGGAGAAAGACCGAGAAATGGCCGACATGCGGGAGCGGATGAACCAGCAGCTGGATGAGTATCAGGAGCTAATGGAGTTGGAAAACGCACCCCAGGAAGATTATGAACGCAAACTGCCCGACGCCTTGATGAAGTTGCGAAGCCAGCATGAACTTCAAATTAAACTCTACATTCAAAAAGAGATAACCATTTATCATTTGGACCTTAGGATCTGTCTCAGCTGCAAAAGTCTAAAAAGTCTGTGTTGACACTAGCTTGCAGCCCGTGATGCAAAAGTGAAAGATCTGGAGGAGGGTCTGTCTCCAAAGAGGGAACACCATGCGTAGCCTCCTCGGGGAGAAAGACCGAGAAATGGCCGACATGCGGGAGCGGATGCACCAGCAGCTGGATGAGTATCAGGAGCTAATTGAGTTGGAAAACGCCCCCCAGGAAGTTTATGAAAGCAAACTGCCCGACGCCTTGATGAAGATGCGAAGCCAGCATGAACTTCAAATTAAACTCTACATTCAAAAAGAGGGAACCATTTATCATTTGGACCTCAGAATCTGTCTCAGCTGCAAAAGCTTAAAAAGTCTGTGTTGACACTAGCTTGCAGCCCGTGATGCAAAATTGAAGGATCTGGAGGAGGCTCTGTCTCCAAAGAGGGGACACCATGTGTAGCCCCCTCGGGGAGAAAGACCGAGAAATGGCCGACATGCGGGAGCGGATGCACCAGCAGCTGGATGAGTATCAGGAGCTAATGGAGTTGGAAAACGCCCCCCAGGAAGATTATGAAAGCAAACTGCCCGACGCCTTGATGAAGATGGGAAGCCGGCATGAACTTCAAATTAAACTCTACATTCAAAAAGAGGTAACCATTTATCATTTTGACCTTAGAATCTGTCTCAGCTGCAAAAGTTTAAAAAGTCTGTGTTGACACCAGCTTGCAGCCCGTGATGCAAAAGTGAAAGATCTGGAGGAGGCTCTGTCTCCAAAGATAGACCTCTTCGGGGAGAAAGACCGAGAAATGGTCGACATGAGGGAGCGGTTAGAGCAGAAGCTGGATAAGTATCAGGAGCTAATGGATTTCAAGCTAGCGTTGGATCTGGAGATAAGTGCCTACAGGAGCTGGATGAGTATCAGGAGCTAATGGATGTCAAGCTAGCGCTGGATATGGAGATAATTGCCTACAGGTAGGTGCTTGACAGCGAGGAGGAGAGGTGTGTGTGGCTTACAAACATACCACAACTTTTCCTCTCATAGCAATTAATGTCTCCACGTTTGTCCGCACGGTACGCTCGACCACGTCGGCCAGCGGGAAGAGGAAGCGTCCCAACGACACGGACAGCGAGGCTTCGAGCTTCGCTGGAAGCGCTGTGACTCGTACTCCCATCACCCAGCAGGCCTCTGCTAGCGGGCAGGTCACCGTGGATGAGGTGGAGCAGGACGGCAAATATGTCCGACTCAGCAATAAAGGAGATGAGGTCAGTGGATGTGTCACAGTGGAACATCGCATATCTTACAAAATTTACACATTTTCCAGTAACGACTAACCTGTTGAGATCAATTTCAGCTGCACGGCACACGAGGAGCTCCAGCAGACCCGGATCCGACTGGAGTCCCTTTCGCACCCTAACCCTAACTCTAACAGGACGCCACTCAGAAGGGGAAGGAGTTCAGGACCCCAACAGCCTGGAGATCACAAACTCCGCCAGTGGCGAGCAGTGCTTGCATCCCACTACAGAGTCCCGGCACCATTCGTCACGGATGTAGACGCGCATTCCACCTTCTCGCGATGTTCCCCCTCGTACAATGGCCCGGTCCGCCCGCTAGCCGCTCCAGATGTACAGCAGAGTCCGGAATGTTGACGGTCAACCAAGTCCCAGTGAACACGAGCACACAGCAGTTACGCACTGTCCGGTTCGTAGATCTCAGCAGGCGAATGTCAACCATGTTGTTGTCCAGCGATCGAATATTCGCCAGAAGAATGGAAGGCACGGCCGGGCGAGCTGAGTTGGCTTCAGCCTCCTCGCACACCGCTTCCGACGCTCCCCAACCGGGGGAGGAATAGCAGAAGATGCTTAGATTCACATTATGATCATTCTGGAAGGACAGTGTGGTTCACTCTTGTGATGGTGGTACCACAACTGAGCCCTGCGAGCTCCATCAGCTGGTCCACACTGAAGCCGTACTCACTGAAGAGCTCCTCATCAATGCGCTGGGCTTCCTCTTGTCTGCAGAAGAAATACAAGTACCGTTTTTTTTCCATGTATAATGCGCAAAATTTAACTAATTTATTGTCCTAAAATCTGGGGTGCGCATTATACATGGGTACAAATAAATATATATATTTTTTTTAATCCGGATATGATCCGGAGGCCGCCATTACAGATACGCTTTCTTCTCTGGTGTTCACTTCAAACACGCTCCATACGAACACAATGCTGTTGTATCAGACACTTGCTCGATCACCTGCTCGTTTGCTGTCACAATGTACCCTACACAAATCCGAAACATTTCTTTGCGATCGAGTTTGCTAGCGCATGCGCAGTGATACTGACCGGCAGAATAACATCCGGTTGTTCCCAAAGATTATCTAGCTGTTGGTGAGTCTGGTGGTGCGGGAGCGCAGGCTCCTGTACCTCTTCCCAGAGGGCAGATGATCAAACAAAGAGTCATGTCAATATAATTTCTAGTAGTAGTGTGGTCGATTAATAAGTGGAAAGGGATGTGCAGACTACATGAATTTGTTTTCTTCAAAGTATTGTGGAACAGGATGTCCAGACAGGGAGGACATCTCAAGGCCGACGGGGAACGCGAATAACAACTCGTCGTGGTCCAGACACCTGTGCTGAGCAGGGGAAAACCCAAACGAGGAGGAGCTGGCCATCAACCATCGACCAATCACCACACAATATTTTGCATGCTTGAATATTCATATTATGTTTCTTTAAAACTGGGCAACCCAGAAGAATGTGTTGTCTTTTGATGGTCACAGAAGGCACACAAGTTTTTTGTGTTAAGGACCCGAGACCCAGGCGCCTGTATTAGCTTGCTTTGTCAGGATTACACAATTGGTCAATTCGGCCTAATTGATCTACTGGTCTTCTCTTTGACCGAACGAACTCGCAAAATTGTTAGGTGCGACATTGTGTGGATTTGGACATAACAACTCTTGTGTTAAGTGTTGATCGCAATTTGGAGTCAGATCAATAACTAAAATCCGTAGCCTAACACATTGAAAGGATTCAATGGGGAAAAAAAAGGTTCAAATAGTTGCAAGTTGCATCCTTTTTCTTTGGGAGGCGGTTCCAAGCCTTCCAGTTCAGCCCTTTTGTGATTCCACGCCCCGCGCACCACTAGTACCACGGCCCCACGTCAGATTCGGATCCAAAGTATGCAACTCGCAAAGAAGATTTCAACCTTGCCTCCTGAATTACCGTTTTTTTCCGTGTATAGTGCGTCCCCATGTATAATACGCACCCTAAAAATGGCATGCTGATGCTGAAAAAAAGCCTGTACCCATGTATAATATGCACCCAATTTTTATGAATTTTTCTTTATGATTTATTTATTTGACGTGAAAAAGGCGGCTCTGTATGGGAGAGACGTTGAAGAGGAATAAAAACACCCTTGGAAACCAAAACTTGGTGATTTCAAGTTTCATTTCGAGGGACATTTGTCACGTCTCGTCCCCAGTTTTGCTATGTGTCTAGGTTGCCATAGTTTCTGTTCGCGTCGCCCCTCTCTTCCTGTGTCACCTCAATCGATGTAACGTGTTTTGTATTTAAGTCCTGTCTGCCCCTCGCTCACCGTCGGATCATTGCATGTGTTACTGTCATGATGTCTGTTTGCTTTCTGTTCCTGTCTTTGGTAATGTCACCCTGTCTTTTTGTTCCACGACTTTGTCGGTCAGTCCTGTTGTTGGTTTTGTTTTCTAAAAAAAAAAAAAAAAAAAAAAAAAAAAATTTAAAAAAAAAAAAATCAAAAATTTTTTGTACCCATGTATAATGCGCACCCCAGATTTTAGGACAATAAATTCGTTAAATTTTGCGCACTATACACGGAAAAAAACGGTAATATTCAGGAGACAAGGTTCAAATCAGGCAATATATGATCAATAACATTATTGGAATTGTTCTTTTTTTTTTTTTTTTTGCAGATTAAAAAGAATGGCAACATTTTTTATTTTTTCACAAGTGGATTTAAATGGCCGATGAGGGGCATTGAACTCCAACATGTCAAGTGCTGCAATGTTCCAACTGCAGACAGAATAATAGAAAATATGAACTGTTTTTGTCTTTCAGACATTAACCCGCTCAATTATTCTCCAAAGAATAACGTAAAGCTCGAAACTAGCATCAAATAAAGTTGATCAGAGCTTGTCGCGGGTGAGAGGCGCCGCCGTGTGGTCACATAAGCAAACTACATGTTAAGATAAAAATAAAGTACAGTGCCGCACTGCACTATAGTGCAATAAAATTAAGTAAAATAAAACAAATGTAACTTAAAATGTAAAACCTGAACACATGATAAAAGCTAACTAAACCCAAACGTTGAGATTGAGTCTTAAGTTCGAACTGGTACGTCTTCTTGAAATGACCTTAATACCTTTGTTTTGACGTCTTGCAGTAGCCGCAATGTTACACAGTTGCTAAATTCGAAAAATAGGACAAAAATGAATTCAATGATCGTTTGGGTGTAGAAATGAAACATTGCCGAAGCAGGAGTAAAACAACTCTGATAGAAAGCAAGTAAAAGTGTCAAACAGCTTAAAGATATAAAGAAAAGCGTTTGCAAAGAGTCTAAACCATATGTGTGTCAAACTCAAGGCCCGCGAGATCATTTTATATTATTGTTACTAATGGCCCGACGATATGAAGCGATGATAACACAATAAACTACAGATCCCATAATGCAGTGCTTTCGCTGCCTTGCTGAGCGTTTTTCCGCGGCAATCAGGACAAGTGCTTGTTGCTGCAAGTTATTGCGGAGCTAGCCCCTCATGATGCCGAAGAGAAAAGTTGATTCTGAAAACAAAGCCTTTAAAAAGGTTGAGTATATGTTTACTGACATTGCCGGTAAGCCCGTTTGTCTCATGTGTGGCGCTAATGTGGCTGTATTGAAAGATTTTAATCTAAGACGGCACTATGAAACAAAACATCTGGATAACCTGAAAGACCTGAATGCAGAGCAGAATGACAGAAGGTAGAAGAGTTAAAGAAAAGGTAAAGAAGAAGCTGATATTCCAGCAGACGTTTTTCACCCGTTCAAAATCACAAAGTGAAGCTGCTGTGAAAGCGAATTTTATCGTGGCAGAGGAGATCGCCAAAGCAGGTTGTTATTGCTGAAAAGCACAAATTGGTGGAGAAGAAAGATCTCAGCAACCTCGACGATAGGGGTGTAAATCGCGGGTTTTGTCACGATACGATATAATATCGATATAAAGAACTACGATACGATATTTGCCGATATCTTAAAGCCTGCTGCGATTCATTCACGATATATCGCGATATAGTCCTCTGCGATCGATGTATACATTTTTTTTAATAAAAACTATAGAACAATATCCTGATTTATAACAATTCATACGCAAAATCAACAAGGTACTGCAAACTCTTTATTTAGGAAATTACAAGAGTATTGTAGTATACAAATTGCTTACTTTAACACTTAACTTTGATGTCGTGTTTTTTCTTTAAATGTGCGGCGAGATTTGTGCTCCCTGAATATTTGATCACCGCATGGCAGGATTTACAAACTGCTCGTGTCTTGTTCGTTGAGCCATCTTTTCTTTGGAATCCAAAGTGCTTCCAAACGAATGACTTGAAGCCTAAAGGGGAGCCAATTTCCTCGTCTTTTTGGACACTAGCCATAGCACCAGCCCAGGAGCCGCGTACTAGTTGTCGACTCCCCTTTCACGTGCAGCAACGCCGCGCACTGCTCCAGGGCTCGAAACTAACGATTGCCCGATTGCCCGGGGCAAGTAGCGATGGCAGACGGGCAAGTAGAATTTTTTCCTCACTTGCCCGAACTTGCCCTGCCATAATACCATGTTTTCAAGCTGTAAAAAGACGATTTTGTGCATAATTTCTCGCAACTTCTGCCGCTTCTGGTCCGACATTTTGTTTTCTAGGGAGCGGTTAGTTTCTCGTGTAAGTCTGCAATACATTGATAACGGCAAAGCGCTTCGTAATTAAATGCATGCTCTCTCACCCGTCCCTGGCTCTTCTGCGCCTGCGCACCAGCAGAGCTTGTTTCCGGTTGGCGGATACGAAGGCATATGAAGGCAAAACTTATAGTGTTGTCTTTTTTATTGCAAAAATGTGTCGGGCAAGTAAAAATCCACTCCAAAAAAATTCGGGCAAGTAAAATTTTGTTTCGGGCAAGTAAAATTTTCTCCAACTTGCCCGAGGGCAACTTGGGCAAAAAATAAGCTTCGAGCCCTGTGCTCCCTGCTCCCGGAAAGAGGAAGCAAGCAACAATGAACTGGATTTCAAAATAAAGTCGCGTCTAATGTCCGAGGTCAAACACGGCGATATAAATCGATGTTTACCTTTAGCATCGATGCCAATAAATCGTAGAGCATTATATGGATTAATCGATGTGTATCGATGTATCGTTACACCCCTACTCAACGACCGTCTGCAGCTGGAGGTGAGCAAGCTGAGGGAGGAAACTCCACACAGGTAGGGCCAGAGGTGGAATCGAACCAGCACCCACCTAACTGTGAGGCGGACGTGCTACCCAGTGCCCCACCGAGCCGCCCTTAGGATCCATCCGTTGCATAGTTTCTTTGAACCATTGCAAAGAGTGAGTTGTTTTTTTTTATGTGTATTTACAAAGGAACCTTTGTTTGACTTTGAAGAAACCTCTATGCAGTTTCTTTGATAAGTGCAATCAGGCATTGGTGTAATGCATGACACTGAGTCTTTCCTGGATCAGCAGAAGCAAGCTCGAGACGGCGACCCCAGAAAACATTCCTCAAGGTGCAAACAACGCCCTCTCCCAGGAGGTGGAAGATCTCCGCAAGCTCAACGACCTTCTGGGCATTTACGTCGACAACGCCCGTTCCCGGGAAGTGGGGAACGCCGGCTTGCTTTTGCGCATCACTGAATCCGAAACAGAGGTGTCCCGGCAGCTGACGGGCCTGAAGGCCGTTTTCGAGACGGAGCTGGCGGATGCCCGTGCGACTCTGGACTCTGAGGCCAAAGAGCGTGCACGTCTGGAGCTGGAGGTGAGCAAGCTGAGGGAGGAAATCAAGGAGCTGAAAGCAAGGTGAGGCCCGGCCATTTTATCAAAAATATGCCAACAACAAAATGGATGCTGGATATTAGTGCTGACATAATTGCTTTGCTGCTGGGGCCACACCCCAAGGAAAATCCTCCTCGTGACTAATTGCAGCTCAACATTGGACTTCCAGTTAACCATCCCATAGTCCAGGGGCGGGCAAACTTTTTGACTTGCGGGCCGAATTGGGTTGCATCATAGTCTGGAGTAAAATTTGTTGTGGTAATTCTTAGGATAGAGCCGAGGTGTCGGTCCATTAACCTAGATCTGTGACTGGCTTTGTTGACGTTCATGTGGCTGAACGTCACGTCGCGTACGTCGAGCCAAATTGGCCACTCTCTTTTAAACACTCGGCACTGTGTCCACCTTGCTTTTTCTTGGGCGACTCATTTTAATAGAAGGATTCCAGGGGAAGGTTTGTGGGTGGCTTTAGCGTAAAACTGTATCTGAAAACTCAGCACGCGAATTACGAGAATATTGACGTCACAGCCTACACTCAAAATTCGGCACTGATAGATGAAATGACTACGTACTACTGAGTACGCACATGTACTTGTGAGTGTGCACCGAGCTTTCTGACGGCTCCCGGGAGTAAATGCGCGGGCGGGCGCTTTCCCATCTACTGGGGAAACATAGTAATTGTAGGGAAAATGACCCCCCCAAACATTTATAATACACTTTATTCAGGTTTGGCGGGCCGGATTAAACGGCCCCGTGGGCCGGATGTGGCCCGCGGGCCGTAATTTGCCCATGTCTGCCATAGTCGCATATCAACATAAATAGCACATTTGACTGCGTCCATCCATTTTCCATATTCCCAGTTTATTACACGATTATCATCACTATCGCTTATTTTTAATTCATGAGAATAAAGCTGAGTCATTCTCACGTCTCACGTAGGAGTTGCGCAAGGTCAAACGCCGGCACGAGTCTCGCATGGTGGAGTTTGAAAACGCCCCCCAGGAAGATTATGAAAGTAAACTGCCCAAAGCCTTGATGAAGATGCAAAGCCAGCATGAACTTCAAATTAAACTCTACCTTCAAAAAGAGGTAACCATTTATCATTTGGACCTTAGAATCTGTCTCAGCTGCAAAAGTTTAAAAAGTCTGTGTTGACACTACCTTGCAGCCCGTGATGCAAAAGTGAAAGATCTGGACGAGGCTCTGTCTCCAAAGAGGGAACACAATGCGTAGCCTCCTCAGGGAGAAAGACCGAGAAATGGCCGACATGTGGGAGCGGATGCACCAGCAGCTGGTTGAGTATCAGGAGCTAATGGAGTTGGAAAACGCCCCCCAGGAAGATTATGTAAGCAAACGGATGAATTCTGCAGCAAACTTGAATACGATGGGAGCAGAAGATCCAATCCAGTTCCCCAAATTCTGATCCTAATAGTTGAAATTGATCTCAACAGGTCAGTCGTTACTGGAAAATGTGCAAATTTCGTAAGATGTTCCCCTGTGACACATCCACTGACCTCATCAACTGTATTGCGGAGTCTGACATATTTGCCGTACGAGTCCACCTCATCCAGAGTGACCTGCTGCTCATCCACAGTGACCTGCTGCTCATCCACAGTGACCTGCTGGGCGATTTTAGGACGAGGCACATTGCATCCGCCCAAGCTCAAACCCTCGCTGTCCTTCGGACGTTTCCTCTATTTGCTGGCCGACATGGTTTGGCGTACCCTCGGGACAAACGTGGAGACATTATTTGCTATGAGAGGAAACGTTGTGGTATGTTCTAAAGCTGTAAAAAGACCTCTCCTCCTTGTTCTGGGTCCGCTCAATCTCTGTAGACAGAGCCTCCTCCAGATCTTTCACTTTTTGGCCGGCTTCCAACTCCACCATGCGAGACTCGTGCTGGCTTTGGACCATGCGCAAGTCCTACGTGAGACGTGAGAATGACTCAGCTTTATTTTCATTAATTAAATAAGCGATAGTGATGGTAATTACCGACCGCGGAATGCAGCTTCTTTTCAAACTCCAGCTCATCTTTAAGGATTTGAATGTGATGCGACTTCCTGAGCAAAAACAATATTAAACCCTCGACGCAGTCAAATGCGCTATTTATATTGATGTGCGACTATGGGATGGTTAACTGAAAGTCCAATTGAGCTGCAATTAGTCACGAGGAGGATTTTCCTTGGGGTGTGGCCCCAGCAGCAAAGCAATTATGTCAGCACTAATATCCACTATCCATTTTGTTGTTGGCATATTTTTGATAAAATGGCCGGGCGGGCCTCACCTTGCTTCCAGCTCGTCAAAATCAATCTTCAGCTTGGACAACTTCACCTGCAGACGTTCACGCTCTGTGGCCTCTGAGTCCAGAGCCGCACGGGCTTTCGCCAGATTGGATTCTTTCTTCGTGTCCCTGTGATGACAGATATACACATAAACTGAGAATATGGAAAATTTCGGGCAGTCGGAGAAATCAGCGTGAACAAACAAATACATACAGCCGAGTTAAAAAAACACCAGAACAATCACCATGACAATTGCGAACACACAGAAAGAAAATAAATAACTGGAACATGACTCAAACACCGGTGATCCCAACATCACCACAACAAATTCAATGTCGGTCACACCCTGAACGTATTTCTTTTCCTGGGCCGCGATGTGACTTTTGACACAAATACCTACGCCGCCACCACGTTTTGTAGCCAAGTCAGGACAGTTTGTGTAAGAATCACTTCGGTTCCTGCAAAACATCGTGTAGCCTTCCAAGCAAGCACGTCCATCGGCCACTGATCCTTGGAGGTGTGTCTCTGTGAAGCACAAAACATCAGCGAAAAGCAGTTCGTGATGAGACACGATATCTTGCACGTGACAAGACAGCCCTTCGGTGTTATGATGGACGACAACCAGGTGATTTGCCCGATCTACCGACGGCATCACGTGAAGGAGGGGCATGACGCTCTCCAAAGAATCCTCTGCCATCTCAGCAAGAGCAGCAGTGATTTGTGGATTTGCATGAAGCCTTCTCTCATCCATATGCAGAATATGCAGACCACTGAGCGAAGTCACTCTACTCAGAGCTACGTACCCCATGCCGTGTTCGAAAACACCTTTCAGCGAAACTGCAGCCTGTGACGTTGTCATGCCTTGTACCTTGTGGATCGTGCAGGCAAAAGCAAGCTTGATGGGAAACTGTCGGCGCGTCACTCCAGCCTTGTTCAGCTTCTCCTCCAGTCTGTCAATGTACACGGGGTTAGCAGCACGCGCTGTGTTACTCACATGATCGAGTTCCAACCCAAGTTTCTGGACACGGGCTTCATTTGGATAGTTCACCAATTTGACAACTTTTGCAAACATCCCGTTGCACAGACCTGATTGAACATCAACGTTCCGTGTGATCATAACACGAGCACCCAAGGCAACTTTGATTGAGTCCGGGAGCTCATTCTTAGCGCCTTGCACAGGGGAAGCTTGCCTTGCCATTCTGCCAGTTCCTTTGTCTTTCTTGTAGTCATCCGCGTCAATCTGCACAATGTCCTTATGAAACAGTTCCAGCATCGCAGAGTTATGGCCATCCACCTGTTTATTGGTGGCAAAAACATGCAGAATATGCTTTGGACACATTTCTGGGGAAGTGTACCTCGTGGCAAGGAGAGCTCTGTCCATTTCCGACAGTTCATCTGACTTTTCTTTGACGCGGAGTCGGTTCAGCAGTTCGGCAAAGGCGACATCGTCTTTCTGCCTCATGATGGCGGTGAGCGTGATCTTTTTGAAGTCGTCACGCCAGTGGTCCAGCCGCGTAGGATCGTACACGCACAGAGGTTTGGACTGTCTCACGGGAGGGAGCTGAAAGAAATCTCCAACAGCAAGAACAGACATGCCACCGAAAGGTAAATTAATTCCTTTGATTTGTTTCAACCTGGCATTCACGTAGGCAAAGAGGTCTTTCGACACCATGGAAATCTCATCGATGATGAGTATTTCGGCGATGGACAGCTCGGCTCTGACTTCGTCCAGTTTATTGCCCAGCCCGTGGTACGGGGGTTTGAGACTTCTCGGCAGTTTGAGTAGACAATGCAACGTTGCCCCGGAAATGTTGAACGCCGCCGTGCCAGTGAAAGCTGCGAGAACAACCGTTTGCTTGAAAATGTCGGCCTCCTCAGCCAGTCGTGGTAGTCTGCAGTATTTTGGTAGCCTCTGCGTGGATACACTTGATCAGATGCGATTTGCCGGTCCCGGCGCCACCGTTGATGTGGTAGAAGAACTGCTCAATGGGCTTTGAGCTACACACACGTTTTATGCACCAATCTCTGACCTTGTAGAAGACGGACGCTTGCTTTTGGTTCAGGTTACGATACATGTCGCGTAACACTGCGGGATCGATGGCTGCAGCCTCTGTCACGATGGACATTTGCGTTGTTTTGGACCTGACGTTATAGTCCGGGACATTTTCCTCTACGTTGTCGTTCGGTTCATCTCTCGCGTTCATTTCCTCAACGCATTCGAGTCTTTGCAACTCACTCTCGGGAGCCAGGTGGCACCATTCGTTTATGACGAGCCCACTCTCCTCCACCTCTTGGATGGCGTTGTCAATGTCTCGACTGTATTTCTCATACCTTTCTCTGTTCCTTCTGAATATTTGGCACACGCGCTCCACAGAGTCGTTATACGGTAACTGTACACAGGCGTTATCATGAAACAACTGATAGGAAGGACAGCGTTCAGATTTTAATTGGCAATCAGCACGATGAGGCAGGTACAGCTTGAGCAAGGAGCAGTAATATTCCTCCGGATTCTTTTGTTCAGAGTATTTGCAGTATTTGATGACCGCATGTTTTTCTGTTCTTTTCTGGACAAAGCCCATGTCGTTCAGCAGAGGCAAAACATTCTTACCTTTGGCTTGTTTGCCATAAACAATTCTGCACATTGATGCAAAATCAGCCAAGCACATGACTTCAAATTCCTCTGTTTGAGGTCTGGATTTGTATTTTTCCGGCAGGCCAGTCATCCACACTTCATGAGATTCCTGCGTTTTGCCCTCAAGGAGCGAGAGAGGATAACTCATTTTCAGCGCATTGTCACTCGTTTGTACAAATACCACCACCATGCGGGAGGACTGTTTCATATGCAAGCCGCACGCACGTGCGACGCATTCCTGAGCACTCACTTCTCTTTTCTTGGAGTACGCTTGCATAATTTGCTTCATTTCATCGCTCTCGTTGACATTTGCGCAGCGGGAGTTTTCAATGACCGATTTCAGGTATTGGCTCAGACCGTGTTCAGCCTTGCTGATGTAGCTGCAGATGTATGCGATGCAAGAGTAGGCATTCAGGATGTATTGGATGTCCAGGTTTCCATCCCAGGCAAGAAGCAAATGGCGGTTGTAGTTGTTGACCCAGCAGTCTTTCGGTTCTCGCTTAAGCACGACAGAACTCGACGAGGCCGTCATGCGCAAACAGTTCATGTACTCGTCACCGGTGAGCTTATATTTAGCCAGTAGCTGAGGCAAAGTCAGGGATGCCGTTTCAGGCTCATTCAGCAGATTTAGCACGGGAACAAGCTTGGCATTCGACGCCAACCGATCGTCATTGCGTTGATCTCGATTGTCGTCGTCGACGGGCGCAGGTCTGACGATCATTGTTTCATCGCACGGTTGTTTGGGGAATCCAAAGCGGCAATTTGCACCTTGGTGTTTGACGCACGATTTGGAGTGACTTTTGCTGTGCATCTGAACCTCTGTGACCTTTTTGTACAATTCCGGTTCCTTCTGCGGGTCCGTTAGCTCGGCCGAGATGTAGCGAGACACAAAATGACGGATGGCTCCATCCGTGGCTTCCTCAAATACAGGGGCACCTCGAACCCATATGAGGCAATGAATGTGAGGACTTCCTCTGTGTTGAAACTCCAGTCGGTAAAAGTAGTCGACGACCTCACCAATCGGTTGCGCCGGAGAGAGGATCAAATCTCTGAACAGAGCTTCCACACGCTTGTCAAACATGCGCATCGTCGTCACAGGATTGCTGCGTAGGATCTCACACTTGGTAGCCCAGTCAAGTTGGGCGAAATTCACTACTTCACCTTGTTGCGCTTTGATGGCGGTGATGACCTCTTCCCAACGCATTTCGGCAGCAGAAAATGTGCAAAAGAACGTGGGTGTGCCCAGCTGCCGGATCATAGCAAAAAGATCTTTGGTGGTTTTCTCCCAATAGGCCGGCGTACCTCTCAGCGGTGTCATGAATCGGACAGCATCTTTGCTGCGCACCAGTTTCTCAACTTCACGTTTGTCCTGAAGCATGGCATTGTGTATCCTTCGACCATCCCTGGTAAAAGGCTTACCTTTGCGCAGCTGTATTGTCATGCTCGACGTTGCCTGGTAAATTTCAGTCACAAACTGGGCAAAGAACAAGTAGTTGGTATCTCGAGCAAAGCGTTCATCCACGCAACACAGACGGGTTTTGAAATATTTGCTTAGTGTGAGTTTTATTGCTCTCTCTTCATCGAGGGTGTTGTGACCAGTGGGAAACTGCACCGGAAAAGCCATGGCCTCAAGCTTGGGAGTCTTGAAAAAACTTACTGGGTTGTTTCTTTCTGCAGGAGCAACACAATAAATGCCCTCTGTAAAACTCATAATTTCCTCTGCCACATCATTGGGTTGGAGACATGATTCAAGTATCACTCCACCATTTGGTTGATCACCGTCTTCCGAATTTTCTTGTTGCTGTTTGTTACCACTGTTGTCATGTTGAGAGTCACTGTTCATCCCACACAGAGCATCACTTTCAAATCTGTACATCTCCTCCAGAGCTTCCTCATTGTACTCACTGTCGCTCATTTGCGCTTCATCGGAGCTGCTCTCATCGTCAGTGAGGGTTGGGTCGCAAAGGTCCGCATCGTCGCGAATGGTTATGTCTCTGTACTGTGGATGGACTTGTTTCAGTTTCATCAGAGCGCTCATTAGCTTAGACCAAGTGACAGTTTGAAAAAACTGATGGCCTTTGTAGCAAAGCCGTCTCTTCAGTTTCACTCTCAACATCTGTGACTTACTTCTTAGTCTGGGCAAGACATTGACCGTCTCTTGTACTTCCGATGGCACGCACACCACATTTCCACGAATGGCTCGTTGTTGACCTTTGGGAAGAGGTACAATTTTGGCAAATGATATGCATTTGGAAATGAGGTGTCTCTCCAGTATGTTCAATCCACACAGTTCCTTTGGAATATCAGAGAGTGTGAGATTGTTCGCAACAGCAAGTGCAGGCATTTTACCATCTTTGAGGTGACTATAGCAAGTGTGACATATCCACTCCAGTTTTCTTTCAGCTGGTACGCTGCACGAGGCCTGACATTCATCATCACAGATATGGACAAATTGTCCCGTGAGACAACTTGCAACAACATGTCTGTTTTTCTTATAAAATCTACGTTGACAAGCGCGTACTTGGTTCGGAAACAATGCTCTGTGGCAAACAGTGCAGACAAATGTGGGGCCATTCTTAATTTGGGCTTTGAATACCTCAACAGCTTTCATGAGCACACAGTCATTTCGCTCCCTACATAGTCGGTTTATGACTTAGTATTTTTTCAAAAGCGTACTTACTCTGCGCATTGTTTTGGTCTTCAGTGAATCAGATTTTTTTGCCATTATGCGCCTCATGATTTCCTGATGTTTTAATCGGAATTCAGGGTTGTTTAAATAACGGCGTGTCATGTAAGAGCGCTGCCTGTTTCGAAACCCAACATCGTCACGGTAACGTTCTGTGATGTAAGCGCGTCGTCTCATCGTAAAACACTCATCTGTCCTATAACGACGTGAGAAACGGGAAAGGTTTTTCTTCTTAAACTCATGATCCGTCTGACAACGTTGTGTAAAATAGGACTTTTGTTTGGCACAAAAACGCTTGTCCTGTTGATAACGGGTTCTAATATAACCCAATTTCCTTTGTCTTACCTCTGCAATTTGACTGTACTGTTCCCTCTCTTTAGAGTTTTTCATCATTCTCTTTAGTTCCTGTTTTTTACGTCTCACTTCCAATTTTTCTTTTAACTTTTCTTGTGCTTTTATTTGTCGTAGGAACTTTTCTCTACGAGATTTTGGAATTTTTGTCACATTTGCCAGCTGTTTACCTGTAGTGAAAACCACTCCACTGTCGTTATCGGTAAATTCTTGGTGGTGACGTTCACCTGAACACCGTCTAGTGTCGCTCGTCTCAACACATGAGACAATCTCAGCAACAGGTCTGCTTGCGGCAACACTGATTTGCGTCATCCACTGCTTCTGTGTCAGCGTTTTCTCTCGTGTGTCTGTCTGTGCATTAAAACTGAGAGATGAATAGAATTCAAGTCGACGTTGCAATGTGATCAACTGCAATTTTCAAAACCGCAAAGGCTGCAATTTGAAAAAGAAAATGTGCGTATATTTATTTATTGAATGACTACCATTTCAGTCAAACTGTTTTCTAAGTTGTATTTGAGGTAGTGCCCTTTTTTTGTATTGAAGTTAATGTATCGCTTGTGTTTGGTAAATATGTAGAAAGAGAACCTTAAAAAAAATGGCAGATTAAGTCAAAAACAACAATGACATATGTATCGTTGGCTGTTTTTGCTTCGTTTCAGTTTACTTTGGGGTTGAAGAAGGATGACGTGCACCTGCATCAACAACCTCCACCCGAAGACCACGACGAGTTGGCCACCCGAAAGTCAATTTGGTCTGAGATATTTATTTGTTATTGTTACGACATTGTCTTGAAGTCTGTTCCATGTTTTTGTCAATAAATGTCTGACAGTAAAGCCCATAAGTGGCCTTACGATATTTCAGTTTTGCAAATATATATATATATATATATACGATGTCTTTGAATCTCAGAAAAAGAGATTTCTGTAGTTCAATCTAATAATTGAAATTCTCAAAAGACACCTGCCAAAGTGTTATAAATCAAGTAGTTCAATTCACAAGTAAGCAAATAGTTTTATTCATGTTTTAAAAATACATTCCGTGTGCCGTCATCTTTCTGTGGAAAGCATCGGGGTGGTACAGTGACCTCAATAGGCTCTCTTCCTCATTGCTACTCAGGCCTGTGACCTCTTCTGGTTTTTTCATCTGCCGGACAAGAGTAAGCAACACAATGTCAAAATAGGTATTATAGTAACAGCAAAATTCATTTCCTATCCCTAAATTGTCACACTGGCCAACCTTTTGTTTGATATTGTAGAGCAGGAGTTCAGAGTAGTGTTTGGCCTCAGACAGAATTTTACTGCCGGGATATTCCTTCTCCACGTGCTTGAGAAGAATTATGTAAGTGGACAGACCTTGGGCCAGCCTGTGCAGGCAAGCCTCCTGGAAAAAAGAATATTTAGGTCAGTTAAAAAACAAATATCTATTCAACCTACGCATAAAAGTCAAGCCGATGCTAGCAAACAATTATGGAAAGTGTCAGTGTCTGTATTTTCTCCCACCTCTGGTGGTTTTCCATTTCTGGTTCTTACCTTGCTAAAGTTGGAGCTGGGGCAGTTTGCTGGAAACTGAGGTGCTTTGTAGTGCTCCAGTAAATGAAAGTTGACATTGTTTTGGAATTCATCATCAAACTGATTGTCAGGTTTATTTCAATGACTGAATAACTATTAAGAGAAGAGCAACAGCAAACAAACCACAAGTGAGACAGAATATTAAGTCTTTTCTCGCGAGGAGTGCAGTACAGATAGCTTAATACAATCTCTACACACACTAAATATGTGTAGGCACTCCCGCTCTTTTTATTTGGATTTGCCCTACCCACAGTGTGAGACAAGCCCCTAAAGAAAGGAGGGGGAAAGCATGTGGGCTTTGCCTCGTAAGGAAAAATCACTAGGTGTTTACATACTAATAAAGACATCTGGGAAGAGGAGTTTGAGTGGACTGGATACAGAAGAGAAAACCTTTGACCTCAAGTAAAAACATAGCAAGGGAAGTTTTACGACATTGTGTAGGATGCAACAAACTAAGTTATTTATTACTGGTTATATACATTCCAACCTAATCCTACGATCAAGATAGTTAGGAAACCCTGACTTTAATGGTCACTTGGAGGTTCATCTGGGGTGCAAGACAGCAATGAGGCATGTTGTCTAACAAAGTGGTCATTGTTAGAAAGGAACTGTCCTTCCGTGGTACATCATAAAAACAGCAAGGCCAAACAGCAAGCATATAATGCAGTAATATTGCGGTAAGGCATTGATTAGAGAACGCATGATAACATATATATACATTTTTCTAACAATTCCCTCCTGTTTATCATAAGTTCTCAGAGACCATCTTATCACCTAAAAGCGGCCATTTCAAAAAAGATTTTCAGCCGTAAGAACACAATTCATAAGAACAAATTTACACCCGGGAGGAGATTGAGACTTAATAATCAATGTCAGAGTCGGGAAACAAACCGGACAGGTTTACCAGAGGAGCCTCAAAGATGGAGCCATCGCTAGAGCGACAACCCTCGTCAGTCGCAAAGTCGTCCCCTTGGAGCAACGAAAAAGTCTCAGCTGCTGGAGAGATAGCAGTTGTAATTAACCTGTTAATTAGAGACCGGAGACACGGAATACAACATCATCCACACAAGGTCAAAACAGCAGAAAAAACGGCAAGGGAGACTAGGACCGAGGAAACCAGGGTACGGTACTGTCTGAACACGTTTAGCCAGTCGTTCCAAACCTCCGTGTTCACTCCACTGCGTTCCTTCATTTTCCCATTCAAGGTCCTCAGGCCCTCAAGGGCCTGGGACAGGCTTCCATCAGCGGCAGTATTATTTGGAATGAATGTGCAGCATTGCTCACCAAACATGGCGCAGACACCACCCTCTTTTGAGAGTAGCATATCAAGGGCCATTCGGTTCTGGAAAGCCATGAGGGAAGTCGCGGCCAGTTGGGAGTAGACCGCCCTGAAACCCGCCTCGGTCCAATTTCCAAGCCTCTGCACGTTGTAATGGATGTAGTTGATCCTGTCGACATTTTTGTTAAGAGTACACCACCAACACAGGGTGGATTCAAAACCAGCTGCTATCTGATTCACCAGCTTACACTTATCCGGTACTCCTCTGGGAACACCAATTGCATCAATTTCGGTCAGATCATCGTCGGCTGTCAAATTCAAAGATATTTTGGTTTTTACCAGCTTTTTCTTTTTTCAGATCTTGGGATGTTGATACATATACAATTTAGCTTGACTACATTCTCTGAAAGCAATGGCTTCTTTTTTCTTTCTTCAATGGATATTACTATAAAGAATGCTCTGTCACACATTTCATAATCCAATATACGTGATAGATTTCACACAATCTTTGATCATTGGTGACGGTACAACATAAGGCAATGGTCACAAACCCATACATATGACATATTAAATTTTGTTTGTCTTTACAGCTTGTTTTGCCATTAGCAATCAATTGCTTCGTTTAGCAGTTTACTCTAATACTAGTTACCTGAAACAAATTATCCACATTCACTTTAGATATATTCATCCCATTCTTTAACATCTACAGCGGTTGTTGACAAAGTACACATATAAACATCATACTTTCATGGCAGTCCAGATCTGACACAGCAGATCATCCTGCAAAGGTCAAATTGATCTTTTAAATCGCTACAATGCAGCATAATTTTTTTTGGAGTGATCAATATAAGTTGTTCACTCATCTCTCCCCTACTCATTATGACTTAGTTCCCACAAATACCATATTGCTGAAGTTAACAAAGTGGCAACAAAGATAGCCACCTTACATGCAATAACGTCATTGTTCCATTTTCTTGTTCCCGGCATTTCTCTAAGAGGTAAGGCTCCCTTTGGGTCACTTTTTCCCGATTGAACGTTACCTCAAAAGAAATTACCCTTTTGTAATTTGCAAGGACCACCTCAACTGACCTTTCTGCTATTTTAATGGCAGTTGATGTAATTATCAATATTCAATGTGGCCTTTCCCCCGTGGAAGAACACCAGCGTTTTGTTTTCAATGCTCTTAATGAGAACGTGCTTTGTTCTTTTTGCCTTTAAAATATTAATTATAAATATAAAATGTAAATGCCAAATTTGAATCATCCTTAGTTTCCCACTTGGTTTTAAAACATGGTAATCTATATTGTCGCCCAAACAATTTTCCATACGGGGTTAACCCACAGTACTTGTAATATTTAGTACAGTTTGACCAGGTCTAAACATTTTGTCCATGATCTTCCATTTTTCCCATGCACATTTTCACACTTTATACCAGTTCTGTCACGAGAATTAATTTCCGAAATCCCATATCTTGGTATTATTTCTTTACATAACGTTTTTGCCACTGTTAAGGCATTCAGTGTTTTTGTTGAAGCCAATTCAAACCATTTTGAGAATGCATCTTTAATGACCAGGCAGTATAACCCTGTGGATTGCATGTTAAACAAGCTCTTCAAAAAATTTTTTTACATAACTGTTTAACTGTTTTGAATATGAATCAAATTCACATGATGTATAAAGCTGACTGAACTGCCCTATTATCCCTCCTCTTGAGCCATGCGACACACAACCATGGCTCAATATTGCTGCCCGCTTGTATAGGATTTTTGGAGGATAGGTCAGTCTTCTGGTCATTTATAGATGCCATTCTCTACTCTTGCCCCTCTCTTTGTCCATGATTGAATTTCAATCTATGGACTTTGTCGCTGCACATCTTTAAAAATGTTTCAGTAATTCAATCCGCTTCTTGTGTGTATAAAATTTGAAGCGTCTTTTGCACTGCAGCTATGCGGTTCCGTCCGCAAGCTTGTTACCTCTTGACACCTTATCAGTCTCGTGCGTGCCCTGCACACGTGCACATAGCTATTTGTCGTGGCAATTGGACTGCTTCCACAACTAGCTTAGTTGTAGTTTCTTGTAGTTTCTTTTCAATCAGTTTCTCATCGTTTATCACAAGAATCTTAGTAAGTTGAACAAAAGTCAAAAAGTATGTTTTATTTTACTCAATTGTACGATTTAGAGAATCCATATGTAGTAAAGCGTTGTATTACTACATATGATTTCATCTTCATTTAATTTTGACACACCTTCCAAAATGCTTCTCAGTGTCCCAGTGCACACATGCTTTGCGTGTGTAACTGGTTGTCTCAACCCGTGTTCCACATCCTAATCTTTCCTTCCTCAAGGTGTCAAACCAATCCACTAATTGGAAAAGATAAAAATCAACAAATTAACCATCAGTAAATTAATATAATAGTTAATTGTTGTTGTTTCTTAACTGTAACTAACTCAATCACTCTCTTAACCTCAAATGTAAAAACTTGTGTAGTCCTTACACAACCAATCGACTATTTCTTCTAAATTTAGCTTTGAAATGTTGTTATTTAATCATTTTGCTTCATCCAATCCCAGAAAGCAAGTTCCTTCCATCTCTCAAATTTGGTTTCATCAGGGATAGGCATTAATGCAGTGTGGACCAGTTCCTGCCCACAAAAAATTGCTTGCCTTTCTTTTCTTCTTATTTTCTTTTCAAAATTGCTTTTGTTTTGCGGTGCAAATCAATTCTTTTGTGCACCTACATTAGCCAATTTCAACACATAACACTGACAGTACACAGACAACACAAAAACTTACAGCAGAGACACAGCTCACAAACGATACAAACAAACAACGCTGCGCAAACGTCATCCCCTGTTTTGACGTTTTGGTTATACTTTTGTTTTCCCATCAGTGCCTTTTATCCTTCATGCAAATATTGTCACATCTTCCTTAAGCATCACTCTCTGAGAAAATCACACTGTCCCTGTTTCGCCTGCAGCCACAGCACCCCTCGTGCGAAGGGGGGGGGGGGGCGCAGCATCAATGTTGATTGGTCACAGGCTGGCCATTTCCTGCAACAACCATGATGCCGGCCCACCGCCCACACGAGCATAGCAAAGGCCCACGCGGACAGCCCCGCGACAACGCGTGAGCGCAGGCACGCCTATCAGTTTCACCTTCTCAAAGGGCAGGCCAACTCTGCTGTTGCCCTCCCCTATCATGTTCACCTTCAACATCTTTCAGTCTTCTACACAACATTTGCTGTCTCATTCTCGTCCTATCAAGCCACCATTCTAGTCACTTTCTGCCACACACGTCTTATTTTCTCTACTGCCACACACTGCTCATCTTAGTTTCTCCAACAAACTTAAACACATCATCGTCCACTTCTCAATTTCCCTATTATTGCTCAACAGCCTCCAGAACATTCTCCATTACTGATTTCTTCCACAGAACACACATCTCACTCGCACTCATACACACACCCATTCATGAGGATCCTCCGCGCGCACACGCACACACACACCAGCACAAAAGGATGACGCACAACATATAAGAACACATAGAAGCACTAAGAACATCTTTTTGCTCGTATTACTTGTCTGATTTATTCTCTATTTCACTTTTAGAAACTACGTGTAATTCTTTTCTATTTATTTAGCAAATTTTAACTTCAATGTTTCTATATCTTACTTTATCCTTTTAACATAAATATCTCCTTATATTTAAGCTAATTTTCTCCTTAATTTTGGCAGCCAGGTTCCCACTTCATTACATGGAAACCTGATCTGATTTGATTTTGGCCTAGTCATAGTGTTTCTGTTAATTTGTGCAGTCACGTGCCATGTGACCGTTTTCTCCGCAATTCCAGCATTTTATTGGAGGTTGCACAACTCCTCTTCCTCGGCCTCTAAAGCCTCCTTTAGACATTGCTCGCCCTCTCTGGCCTTTCTGTCCTCTGCCTGCATTTTAGTAAAAAGTGTCACTATCCTGATCTACCAGAAAAGTGTGTTTTGAAGCTTTCATTTGTTTTCGTTTTTGTTTGTCTATTACTACTTTTTCCGCATGGAGGGCATGATTTATGTATTCCTCCCGCTATGATCTTTAGTTTTGAATTTGTAGCATGTGTTTTCTCTACGTGCTTCTCTACTTTCTCTAGACTTCTCCCTTCTTCTCTAACTCTGTAAATTTTGGTTTTCTCTTGCCTGCCTACTGTTAGGCCCAGTCTCATCATCTTCCTACCTGCAATACAGTGCTTTCTGAGCTCTCTCTCTTTCCCTCTCTTTCTCTCTCTCTCTTTCTCTCTCTCCCAAAACACTACATCATCAGATGCCTTCTTTAATTTCTTTAAGATTTATTTATGTTGTTTCGTTTATGGCACCTCTAAGTCCTAATAATTTGGTTGTCCCTCAAATTTATATTTTTTAACCCATTTATCGAAATCTTTTTTTTTAATCGGTTGGGATCCTGCCTTTCAATTATTTTCCAATCTTTGCATTTTAGTTCATGTCGGGGTAGGGACTTTCGCTTACTATTTAAGAGGAGCGCTCAAATGAGATCACTCTCAGTCAAACCGTTCACAAGCATACCACGCGCGTTTTTTTTTTTTTAAGAACAGAGGAGTCTGCCCCTCCTGCTGCGGAATTTAACTAACATAAAACGTTAGGGGGCTCCACATCCGCCCCTGCAGAATTTAACTGTTTCTAGTTGTACTTGATAGGGTCTAGAATTCTCAAGGTTTTTTTGTTTTGTTTTTTTAATAACAGAGGAGTCCGCCCCTCCTGCTGCAGAATTTAACTAGCTTGAAAGCTAGGGGGCTCCACATCCGCCCCTGCGGAATTTAACTGTTTCTATTTAGTAGAATTAATATTCCTACTCACGGTCTGCTGATTCTCTTCCTCGGAAGATCTCGTCAACCCTCCCGGTGTCCAGCCGGACTGATCGAGACAGTCCCGTCAAAGGGCTTTTGTTTTACCTCGGCCGAGGATTGTCACCTGCGTCGAAGAGCCCGCTGGAACCGTTCAAGGCGTGTCGAGATCCCGGAACGAGCCCCCAATTTCTGTCAGGTTTATTTCAATGACTGAATAACTATTAAGAGAAGAGCAACAGCAAACAAACCACAAGTGAGACAGAATATTAAGTCTTTTCTCGCGAGGAGTGCAGTACAGATAGCTTAATACAATCTCTACACACACTAAATATGTGTAGGCACTCCCGCTCTTTTTATTTGGATTTGCCCTACCCACAGTGTGAGACAAGCCCCTAAAGAAAGGAGGGGGAAAGCATGTGGGCTTTGCCTCGTAAGGAAAAATCACTAGGTGTTTACATACTAATAAAGACATCTGGGAAGAGGAGTTTGAGTGGACTGGATACAGAAGAGAAAACCTTTGACCTCAAGTAAAAACATAGCAAGGGAAGTTTTACGACATTGTGTAGGATGCAACAAACTAAGTTATTTATTACTGGTTATATACATTCCAACCTAATCCTACGATCAAGATAGTTAGGAAACCCTGACTTTAATGGTCACTTGGAGGTTCATCTGGGGTGCAAGACAGCAATGAGGCATGTTGTCTAACAAAGTGGTCATTGTTAGAAAGGAACTGTCCTTCCGTGGTACATCATAAAAACAGCAAGGCCAAACAGCAAGCATATAATGCAGTAATATTGCGGTAAGGCATTGATTAGAGAACGCATGATAACATATATATACATTTTTCTAACACTGATATTGAAATTAGTCACAAGTCAGATATGTTTTACAGCCAGGAGAAGACAATGAAGGTGCTTTCTGAATTTCCACTTACAGCTTTCTGGTGTTCTTTAGCGGTACCCAGAACCGAGTCCCAAACATGAGCAGAGGTCAGCAGGTCAGAGGGCGCCGTTTCCTCCTCACTTGAGGTGTCGCTTGATGGCAAGACGGTGGTCGCTTCTGTCAACGGAGCGCCACTGGCTCGCAGTACTAGAAAAGCCACCAAGCCCACCGCGAGAATTTGCGTGTCTAATGCGGAAGCAGAAGAAAATCATGAATGAATGGCAAAAGAGGAAGAAAATTCAGGAAACATTCATCACTGACTTACACATGTTGGGCATGTTGCGTCGAGATTACTCTTGCCTTGACCGCCTGCTCTCGTGGAACATGTCTTGACTTCTCATTGCACAGCCGTTATATATTCTACTGACCGCAGGGATTTCCGAATACCTTCCGGTTTCAATTATATACTGATGAAACCGATATTACACTCTTTTTTTTTGGTGCATACAGCAGAATGCAATTACACAGAATGAAAAAAGACGAATTTAATCATTTTTAAAGAACAACAACTTTATTTCAATTATTTCAATTAAATTTCACAACAGGTCGGAGCAGATTTTATATGATGGACGACAACCAGGTGATTTGCCCGATCTACCGACGGCATCACGTGAAGGAGGGGCATGACGCTCTCCAAAGAATCCTCTGCCATCTCAGCAAGAGCAGCAGTGATTTGTGGATTTGCATGAAGCCTTCTCTCATCCATATGCAGAATATGCAGACCACTGAGCGAAGTCACTCTACTCAGAGCTACGTACCCCATGCCGTGTTCGAAAACACCTTTCAGCGAAACTGCAGCCTGTGACGTTGTCATGCCTTGTACCTTGTGGATCGTGCAGGCAAAAGCAAGCTTGATGGGAAACTGTCGGCGCGTCACTCCAGCCTTGTTCAGCTTCTCCTCCAGTCTGTCAATGTACACGGGGTTAGCAGCACGCGCTGTGTTACTCACATGATCAAGTTCCAACCCAAGTTTCTGGACACGGGCTTTGTTAGGGTGGTGTTCACTCTAACTTATTTTGCAAGGACCACACTGGAGACAAGTTAGTCGTTTTAGACACCTGCAGGCGGAGAGTTCACTCGTCGCTGTGCTCTCAGCGATAGTCGAATGAAATCTGACTCAGGCCTCGTCAGGCGCTTATTTATTGAGAGAAACAAAGTGGGGTTGAAAGTGGGGGTTTGGGAACACACAGTTTGGGTGAAGAGGGGTCCCCTGCTGATCAAAGCATAGCAGGGGACCTTTTACGACGTTCTGTAAACAAAGCAACTTTGATTGCTTCCTCTGCAGCTAGTCAATAAGTTGAAATGATCTTAGCACTTTGGTAAACTAATTTTGTCTAGACAGGACAAACTAGTTAAATTTTTACAGGTTATATTCCAACATAATCATACGATGAAGATATTCTGCAAACCCTAACATATCCCTCCTGTTTTATCATATGATTATGTCAACCTCGATCAATCAAACGCAAGTAAGAAAATACAATGAAAGCAATAACTTCCAGTGAAGGTGAGGTTTTCCCACAATACTCCAGTCCAAAGTATGTGCAACTCAAAAAACCTGCGGCCAGATTATGTGCAGGAAAAGAGTTACACGGTCCCTCTGCCTTAGGCGACCAGACTGTTATCAATCAAGATAAAAATTGCTCGTGATTGTTCAGCCGTTGGGGGCTTGGCACGCCCACTGGTGGAGGGTGAGCACGATTCTCACCCCCTTCGCAGATCTGCTCCGTCCGGGGAGAACTCGGGAATGTCTGCTGCGTGGTCGTTGTCTTCAGTGGCTCAGGGTGGACTACCTGGCCACCAAGGGGGAAGAGGATTATTCTGCCTCTGTATGAACTGGGGCGGGGACTGTCGATGGCTGGTCTGGTTCCTTGCAGGAACCCTTCACTGGGGCGCACTGGGACAGATGATACCACGATCCTCCTTTGCCGGCCAGCCGGACGGCATTTGAGATGCGCTCCACCAATTTATAGGGTCCAGTCGACGCAGGCTCCGTCCCCCTCCTTCTTGGGAACGTTGGGGTGATCTGGACCTGGATCCGCCACCGAAAGGACAGCAGCACGTCCGGAAAACAGCAAAAAACAGCACCTTTTCTGCAACCTTTGCATTAGTCATTTGAGATGCTCCTCTCATCACTGTTTTGGTTGCCCTGGTTACAGAGGCGTTGCTACACCAAAGGGAGGGAAGATTGTGTCTGTAGCAACGTTGATTAGCTAAGGAATGTAGTGTGGTGTGAACTAGCACTTCATTGTCGGCCCGTGACCCCCGCAGAGTCTGTCCATCTGTTCTTCTCCAGTTGTTGGCCGCGAATGAGATCAGATAACTTCTATTGCCGCTTTCCTGTGGAACAATGCAACTAGACCTTTGCTAGACTTTATATATGGCTGACAGGGATCAAAAGACATCCCTGTCACTAAAGAGGAAGAACGTAGATAAAAGGAAAGCCATAAACTCGTAAAGACAAGGCCTACAGGTCTGGCAGGCCAAGGCTTCACTTAAATTATTCCAACATTTCCCTCCTGTTTATCACACATTTGCTAAATTTCTACATTACCAAAAACAACCACTTCTCTTGATTTTCAGTTGTCGGATCACAAGTATGCGCACAAATATTTCCACCAGAGAGGATAAATGTTGCGACATCATTATTCGGAAACACACAGATCTGAGAAAAAGTCTGCAAACTCAAGTGCAAAAATTGCATCATCATCATCGTTATCATCAACATGTTGCTGTTCAGACATTAGGCATCCCCGGGCCATCTCGTCGTCCATGGGCGAGATTGCTGTAGTGATAAGATGATTAAACAGAGCACGGAGACATGGAATACAACAACATCCACACAAGGTGAGTATAGCAGTAATTGAGGACACAAGAGCTTTATACTTCCCAAAAGCAGTCATCCACTTGTTGTGCTCTTTCATCCTCGTGTTGAGGGCTTGCAAGTTTGCAATCATCTTCGTCAGGCTTCCATCAGGGGCGATGTCATTCCGGATGAAAGGTGCAGCATTGTTCCCTGAACATTGCGCAGACCCTTCCTTCCCCAGACAACAACATAACAAGAGCATTGCGGTTCTGGATTGACATTAGGGAAAGCGTGGCTAGCTTTTTGTGCACTGCCTCAAGTCCCGCTTGTGTCCGTTTGCCCAATTTCTGCATGTTGCAATGGATGTAATTTATCCTGTCAACGTTCTTGTTCATCGTCCACCAGCAGCAAATGGAGGACTCCCATCCCGCTTCAATTTGGTCAATTAATTCTTATTAATCAGGAACTCCTCTGGGGACTCTAATTGCATCAATGTCAGTCAGATCATCGTCGCCTCTCAAATTTAAAGACATTATGTTTTTTTTTTTTTTTTTTTTTTTTTCTTTTCCAGCTTTTTCCCAGATCTTGGCATGTCGGTACATATACAATTTTGGTTGACTACATTCTCTAAAAGCAATGGTTTCTTTTCTTTTTCTTCCATTCAACGGATATTATATAGAACACTCTGTCGCACATTTCCACAATCAGTAAACAAACTATCCACATTCATTTTTGAGATATTGATTCCATTCTTTAACATCTACAGCAGTTGTTGACAAACTATTATTTCTTTACATAACGTTTTTGCCACTGTTAAGGCCTTCAGTGTTTATTTTGAAGCCAATTCAATCCATTTTTAGAATGCATCTATTATGACCAGGCATTATAACCCTGTGGATCGTGTTAAGCACATGTTAAACAAGCTCTACAAAAAATTTTTATAAACGTTTTGAATATGAATCAACTTCATATGTTGTATAAAGCTGACTGAACTGCCCTTCCATCCCCCCTGTTGAGCCAGGTGTCAACGGCACGTGACAACACCATGGCTCAATACAGCTGCCCATTTGTATCGTTTCCTTTCCTTTCTCAACGTGACAACCCAATCCACCAATCGAATAAAAAAAAATAAACAAAATAAAAAAAATAACTGCTGGTAAAATAATATAATAGGAGCCTGTTGTAGTTCCATAACTTTAACAAACTCAATCGCTCTCTTATTCTCAAATTTTAAATTTAGCTTTGAAATGTCGGTATTTCATAATTGTACATCATCTAATTCCAGAAAGCAAGTTCTTTCGATCTCTCAAATTTTGTCTAATCAAGGCTAGGCACTAAAGGAGCGTGGACCAGTTACTGCCCATAAACAAATTGCTCGCTTTTTATTTTTATTTTTTTATTTTTCCTTCCTATCTTAACAAAATCGGTTTTGTTTTGCGGTGCAAATCAGATAGACTACAGATAAATAAATTCTTTAGTGCACCTATATTAGGGAATTTCATTCTTTTGACACATAACACAACACACAGACAACACAAAAACAGCAGAGACACAGCTCACAAACAATACCAACAAACAACGCTGCGCAGACGTCATCCTCTATTTTGACGTGTTGGTTATACTTTTTCTTTATCTTTTTTTTCTTTCCTCAGTGCCTTTTATCCTTCGTGCAACTATTGTCACACCTTCCCTAGCCATCACCCTGCTTCAATATCACTTGCCACCACGCACTCAGCACACCCCTGGAGTGGGTACGACCCCACTCCGCGCGCAGCCACAGCAAGGGAAGCAAGAGGGGGGGGGGGGCCGGCATTTTCATACTGATTTATCCCAGCCTGGCCAGTACTGGGACAATCAATGCCGCCGACCCCCACTCGCGCCAACCCAGCAAACACCTACCCGCAGAGTCCAGAGCCCCACACCTACATCAGTCTCCCCCACAATCAAATTACAATATCAATCACCACAGGAGCCGGCTCCTACACGCTTCTCACACCACAATACCACACTCCCCCCTCCACAGTCCAGTCTAAGTGGAGACAATGGAAGACAGGAAGGCACAGGTGAGACACCGAAGGAGCAAGCTCCAGCAGTCCTCCCACTAACCAATTACAACATACAACAAAAGCACAAATCACTTATGTCTGTTTGGGAGGATCACAACAGCCAAACGTTACAAATGACAAACCACAAGACACAGGTCTGGGAACCACATCAACGACCGGCAAACGCAAATGCCGGGTCAAGGACTGTTCTTCGTCTGTTCTTTGCAACTCTTGTCAAAAGCAACCTTTATTTTTCTTTCGTTTGTATTTGCTCGGGTTTTTTATTTCCCTTCCTAGCATCTAACTTACTCAAAATAATTCTTCCTTCAAAGTCGCTCAACTACTTGCCCATAGCAGTCTCCAACAACTTCAATCATTCAACCTGTATTTTCCCTTCAGTCGGGCATTCAGTCATCAATGCTCATTTGCATCTTACACACAGTCTCCAAAAAGGAGTCTTTCCATCACATTGGTCCCAATTCATCCAAGCACTCCACACAACATTCACATACCATTTTCAATTCAAGGTTCCTGATAGAACAATCCACTAATCCCAAAAAAACTCAATACAATAAAAACGGCTGGCAAATTAATTAAATTAAGTTTTTTCTTTGTTTTGAAATTTAAAGAACTCAATCTCTCAGATTCAGCTTGCATATAGAAGATCGTATAATCTTACAACACAACCAATCAATAATTTCTATTAAATGTAGCATACAATGTCTGTGTATTAGCATGAGCGGTCAAACAAGGGGGGGGGGGGAAGCTTGACATGTTGAAAATTTGGCTTTTCCTCTGCCTCTTCCTCCACCCTTTGATTGGTATTGTTTTGCACGACGACACGCTCTCGCCAAGTGGCCCCGTTTCCCACAGTTCCAACAGTCCAAATTTGAGCTGGAGTTTGAATTGAATGGCGGCCTGCGGCCTTGTTGGTCTCTTACTCCTCCTCTGCCCTTTTGGGAGCTTCGGAAGAAGATTGTTGCATCTTCATTTAGATCATTATCATCATCAAATGGGATGCCACTGTGCACCCAGAATTCTTTTCCAAACCTTAATTGAATGGTGGTCTCATCACTTTTTATCTTTCCATTTTTTTGTCTCTTGAGTTTGTTCTCTTCTCTCTTGCGCAGGTTTCAACCACATTCTAGCACAATTCAACTCTCTCTCTTTCCTTCTACACCATACTTTTTCCTCCACTTCGGCATGTATTGCATACAATTAAGACGTTTACTCGCCATGAACTTCTCATCTTCTTCAAGAGCTAGAGATCTACCGTTCTTATTTCCCATCTTAATTTGGTATTTTTGGTTTATACAATTTTTTTATTTCCTTTTTTTTTTTCCTTTTCTTTGAGGATCCTCAATGCAGGTTTAAATTGACCCCTCACCAAATTCTCTCTGCTGTCAATTTATCCTACCAGTCGCACACTCAACCACACAACATTCATGCAAACAGCCTGGAACAACGGACAAAAAAAAAGAATCCACGCCCTTCTTCACTTAAGAAAAAGAAGTTCTGTTCTTTTTCTTAGCCCGTTCCTTCCACTGGGACTTGAAACCCAGCTGTTTCATAGCTTGGAAACACCAAAGCCGTATCTCATAGCTTGGAAACACCAAAGCCGTATCTCATAGCTTGGAAACACCAAAGCCGTATCTCATAGCTCGGACAAACCAAAGCCGTATCTGCGCTTTTTTCTATGACTTACTTGTCTCCCTTGGTCCGCTGCAATGTGGGACCTCGTCAAACCACCTCTGACAGACGAAGGCAGACCTAAGATGCTGGCCCAGCGAAGAAATTCTCTTCCCAGGACTTTCTTTTCCAGGTCCCCATAAAGGACGGTGGCTTGTCGACAATGCAAAGTCAAAGTCAAAGTCAGCTTTATTGTCAATCTCTCCACATGTCACAACACACAAAGAGACCGAAATTACGTTTTTCTCTATCCCACGGTGACGAGACACATAACACGATAGACATACATGTACGCGACACAATATAAAAACAAGAAGGCAAAAATTCTAACAATCAATAGTAAGAGTGATGAATAAATAATAAATAAACAGATAACACAATAAATAACGGAGCCAGCAAGCATAGCGCAAAAGTAAAAAACATCATAAACAAAAAGGCACAAACAATAAATAAGAGTAATAACAAATAATAAATAATAAGAGCCAGTGTGCATTCAGACAGTTCAGACAGTAAAAGTACAGGACGCTACGCAGAACGGGGGAGCGAGTTCAGGATCCTAACAGCCTGGAGTATGAAGCTGTTTGAGAGTCTGGAGGTGCGGGAGCGCAGGCTTCTGTACCTCTTCCCAGAGGGCAGAAGCTCGAACAAAGAGTGAGCGGGGTGACTCGCATCACTCACAATCGTGGTCGCCTTGCGGGTGAGATGGGAGGTGTAAATGTCCTTCAAGGAGGGGAGCGAAGCACCAGCAATCTTACCAGCAGTGTTCACTATGCGCTGCAGGGCCTTCAAGTTGTAGTCAGTGCAGCCGCCACCCCAAACAGCAATACAGCTGGAGAGGACGCTCTCAATGGTGCCGCGGTAAAATGCAGTCATGACGGCCGGAGGAGCGCTCGCTCGCCTAAGTTTCCGCAGGAAGTACAGGCGGCGCTGGGCTTTCTTTGCCAGTGATGCGGTGTTGGTGGACCAGGAGAGATCCTCACTGATGTGCACCCCCAGGAACTTGGCGCTGCTCACTCGCTCCACCACAGCACCGTCGATGGTCAGCAGCAGGTGTTGGGTGTGACCCTTCCGGAAGTCCACAACAATCTCCTTGGTCTTGTCGACGTTCAGCAGGAGGTTGTTGTCCCTGCACCACGTGGTCAGAAGGTCAACCTCCAGCCTGTATTGAGTCTCGTCTCCCTTGGTGATGAGACCCACCAGAGTCGTGTCGTCAGCAAACTTCACGATACGGTTGTCGCTGTAGGTTGCAGTGCAGTCAAGCGTCAGGAGGGTGAAGAGCAGCGGACTGAGCACGCAGCCTTGGGGGGCCCCCGTGCTCAGCGTGATGCTGGTGGAGATTTTGTCGCCAACACGTACTACCTGTGGCCTCTGACAGAGGAAGTCCAGTAGCCAGTTGCAGAGGTAGGTACTGAGGCCCAGCGCGTCAAGTTTGCTGATGAGGCGTTGTGGCACAATGGTGTTGAAGGCAGAACTGAAGTCCACAAACAGCAATCTCACATACGAGTCCCTCCTCTCCAGGTGGGTGAAGGCCGAGTGGAGGGCAGAGCAGATGGCATCCTCCGAAGACCGCTTGGCTCGGTACGCAAACTGGAAGGGGTCAATGGTGGGCGGGAGAACGGATCGGATGTGCTCCATGACAAGCCGCTCAAAGCACTTCATGATGATGGGCGTAAGTGCCACGGGGCGGTAGTCATTGAAGCAGGACGGAGCGGGTTTCTTCGGCACAGGTACGATGGTGGCAGCTTTGAAACACGACGGGACGATGGCCTGCTGCAGGGAAGTGTTAAAGATGTCCGTGAAGACATCCGTCAGCTCACCAGCGCAGTCCTTCAGCGCCCGACCCGGGATGTTGTCAGGGCCCGCCGCCTTACGGATGTTGATGGCGGCAAGCGCCCTCCTCACGCTGTCGGCGGAGAGGCACAGGGGCAGCTCGTGTGAAGGGGGAGTGGCCTTCAGCGGGCAAGTGCTGTTCTGAGCGTCGAAGCGAGCAAAGAAGCGGTTGAGGTCATTGAGCAGACGGACGTCGCCTTCACAGCTCTGCGGCGCGGGCTTGTAATCCGTGATGGTCTGAATGCCCTGCCAAAGGCTCCGTGCGTCCCTGCTGTCCTTGAAGTGGGCGGTAATTTTGCACGAGAACGCCCTCTTTGCTTCTTTGATGCCCCGGGACAGGACGGCCCTCGCAGTCCTCAAGCCAGCCTCATCCCCTGCTCTAAAGGCTTTGTCCCTGGCCCTCAGAAGCCTGAAGACAGCCCCTGTCAGCCATGGCTTCCGATTAGCCCGAGTGACGATGGATTTTGAGAGAGTCACATCATCAATACACTTCCTGATGTAGGAGGAAACAGAGTCAGTATACTCCTCAATGTCTGTCCGATCGTCGCAAGCGGCAGCCCTCCTAAACATGTTCCAGTCAGTACAGCCAAAGCAGTCACGCAGTGCATCAGAGGCACCCTCAGGCCACACCCGTACCTGCTTGCGAACCGGCCTGGACGCTCTCACCATTTGTCTGTATGCGGGCAAAAGCATAACAGTGATATGGTCAGAAAGTCCAAGATGGGGGAGGGGGGCGGCTTTGAAAGCTCCTTTATGCGAAGAGTAGACCCGGTCCAGGAAGCTGTCGCCACGCGTAGGAAAATTAACATGCTGGTGAAGCCTCGGAAAAACAGACTTCAGGTTAGCATGATTAAAATCCCCAGCGAAGATGGTGAAACCGTCAGGGTGCGCTGTCTCTTGTTCACTGACAGCCTGGTACAGTTCACTAAGAGCCGCGACCCTGTCGCCTTCGATGTTGGAAGGCGGGATGTAAACCGCGACTAGCAGAATCGCGGTAAATTCCCTTGGCAGGTAAAAAGGACGGCACTTAATGATCACGAACTCCGCCAGTGGCGAGCAGTGCTTGCATACCACCACAGAGTCCCGGCACCATTCGTCACGGATGTAGACGCATATTCCACCTCCACGAGATTTCCCCCCTTGTACAATGGCCCGGTCCGCCCGATAGCACGCTAGCCGCTCCAGATGTACGGCAGAGTCCGGAATGTTGACAGTCAACCAAGTCTCAGTGAACACGAGCACACAGCAGTCCCGCACTGTCCGGTTTGTAGATTGCAGCAGGCGAATGTAATCCATTTTGTTGTCCAGCGATCGAACATTCGCCAGAAGAATGGAAGGCACGTCCTCCTCCGTCAGCCAGATGGCGGGTATGAGGGTCCCGGGTTTCGGCACCAAAAATGTTAGGGTGGTGTTCACTCTAACTTATTTTGCAAGGACCACACTGGAGACAAGTTAGTCATTTTAGACACCTGCAGGCGGAGAGTTCACTCGTCGCTGTGCTCTCAGCGATAGTCGAATGAAATCTGACTCAGGCCTCGTCAGGCGCTTATTTATTGAGAGAAACAAAGTGGGGTTGAAAGTGGGGGTTTGGGAACACACAGGTTGGGTGAAGAGGGGTCCCCTGCTGATCAAAGCATAGCAGGGGACCTTTTACGACGTTCTGTAAACAAAGCAACTTTGATTGCTTCCTCTGCAGCTAGTCAATAAGTTGAAATGATCTTAGCACTTTGGTTAACTAATTTTGTCTAGACAGGACAAACTAGTTAAATTATTACAGGTTATATTCCAACATAATCATACGATGAAGATATTCTGCAAACCCTAACAGGCTTCATTTGGATAGTTCACCAATTTGACAACTTTTGCAAACATCCCGTTGCACAGACCTGATTGAACATCAACGTTCCGTGTGATCATAACACGAGCACCCAAGGCAACTTTGATTGAGTCCGGGAGCTCATTCTTAGCGCCTTGCACAGGGGAAGCTTGCCTTGCCATTCTGCCAGTTCCTTTGTCTTTCTTGTAGTCATACGCGTCAATCTGCACAATGTCCTTATGAAACAGTTCCAGCATCGCAGAGTTATGGCCATCCACCTGTTTATTGGTGGCAAAAACATGCAGAATATGCTTTGGACACATTTCTGGGGAAGTGTACCTCGTGGCAAGGAGAGCTCTGTCCATTTCCGACAGTTCATCTGACTTTTCTTTGACGCGGAGTCGGTTCAGCAGTTCGGCAAAGGCGACATCGTCTTTCTGCCTCATGATGGCGGTGAGCGTGATCTTTTTGAAGTCGTCACGCCAGTGGTCCAGCCGCGTAGGATCGTACACGCACAGAGGTTTGGACTGTCTCACGGGAGGGAGCTGAAAGAAATCTCCAACAGCAAGAACAGACATGCCACCGAAAGGTAAATTAATTCCTTTGATTTGTTTCAACCTGGCATTCACGTAGGCAAAGAGGTCTTTCGACACCATGGAAATCTCATCGATGATGAGTATTTCGGCGATGGACAGCTCGGCTCTGACTTCGTCCAGTTTATTGCCCAGCCCGTGGTACGGGGGTTTGAGACTTCTCGGCAGTTTGAGTAGACAATGCAACGTTGCCCCGGAAATGTTGAACGCCGCCGTGCCAGTGAAAGCTGCGAGAACAACCGTTTGCTTGGAAATGTCGGCCTCCTCAGCCAGTCGTGGTAGTCTCTGCAGTATTTTGGTAGCCTCTGCGTGGATACACTTGATCAGATGCGATTTGCCGGTCCCGGCGCCACCGTTGATGTGGTAGAAGAACTGCTCAATGGGCTTTGAGCTACACACACGTTTTATGCACCAATCTCTGACCTTGTAGAAGACGGACGCTTGCTTTTGGTTCAGGTTACGATACATGTCGCGTAACACTGCGGGATCGATGGCTGCAGCCTCTGTCACGATGGACATTTGCGTTGTTTTGGACCTGACGTTATAGTCCGGGACATTTTCCTCCACGTTGTCGTTCGGTTCATCTCTCGCGTTCATTTCCTCAACGCATTCGAGTCTTTGCAACTCACTCTCGGGAGCCAGGTGGCACCATTCGTTTATGACGAGCCCACTCTCCTCCACCTCTTGGATGGCGTTGTCAATGTCTCGACTGTATTTCTCATACCTTTCTCTGTTCCTTCTGACAATTTGGCACACGCGCTCCACAGAGTCGTTATATGGTAACTGTACACAGGCGTTATCATGAAACAACTGATAGGAAGGACAGCGTTCAGATTTTAATTGGCAATCAGCACGATGAGGCAGGTACAGCTTGAGCAAGGAGCAGTAATATTCCTCCGGATTCTTTTGTTCTGAGTATTTGCAGTATTTGATGACCGCATGTTTTTCTGTTCTTTTCTGGACAAAGCCCATGTCGTTCAGCAGAGGCAAAACATTCTTACCTTTGGCTTGTTTGCCATAAACAATTCTGCACATTGATGCAAAATCCAGCCAAGCACATGACTTCAAATTCCTCTGTTTGAGGTCTGGATTTGTATTTTTCCGGCAGGCCAGTCATCCACACTTCATGAGATTCCTGCGTTTTGCCCTCAAGGAGCGAGAGAGGATAACTCATTTTCAGCGCATTGTCACTCGTTTGTACAAATACCACCACCATGCGGGAGGACTGTTTCATATGCAAGCCGCACGCACGTGCGACGCATTGCTGAGCACTCACTTCTCTTTTCTTGGAATACGCTTGCATAATTTGCTTCATTTCATCGCTCTCGTTGACATTTGCGCAGCGGGAGTTTTCAATGACCGATTTCAGGTATTGGCTCAGACCGTGTTCAGCCTTGCTGATGTAGCTGCAGATGTATGCGATGCAAGAGTAGGCATTCAGGATGTATTGGATGTCCAGGTTTCCATCCCAGGCAAGAAGCAAATGGCGGTTGTAGTTGTTGACCCAGCAGTCTTTCGGTTCTCGCTTAAGCACGACAGAACTCGACGAGGCCGTCATGCGCAAACAGTTCATGTACTCGTCACCGGTGAGCTTACGTTTAGCCAGTAGCTGAGGCAAAGTCAGGGAGGCCGTTTCAGGCTCATTCAGCAGATTTAGCACGGGAACAAGCTTGGCATTCGACGCCAACCGATCGTCATTGCGTTGATCTCGATTGTCGTCGTCGACGGGCGCAGGTCTGACGATCATTGTTTCATCGCACGGTTGTTTGGGGAATCCAAAGCGGCAATTTGCACCTTGGTGTTTGACGCACGATTTGGAGTGACTTTTGCTGTGCATCTGAACCTCTGTGACCTTTTTGTACAATTCCGGTTCCTTCTGCGGGTCCGTTAGCTCGGCCGAGATGTAGCGAGACACAAAATGACGGATGGCTCCATCCGTGGCTTCCTCAAATACAGGGGCACCTCGAACCTATATGAGGCAATGAATGTCAGGACTTCCTCTGTGTTGAAACTCCAGTCGGTAAAAGTAGTCGACGACCTCACCAATCGGTTGCGCCGGAGAGAGGATCAAATCTCTGAACAGAGCTTCCACACGCTTGTCAAACATGCGCATCGTCGTCACAGGATTGCTGCGTAGGATCTCACACTTGGTAGCCCAGTCAAGTTGGGCGAAATTCACTACTTCACCTTGTTGCGCTTTGATGGCGGTGATGACCTCTTCCCAACGCATTTCGGCAGCAGAAAATGTGCAAAAGAACGTGGGTGTGCCCAGCTGCCGGATCCTAGCAAAAAGATCTTTGGTGGTTTTCTCCCAATAGGCCGGCGTACCTCTCAGCGGTGTCATGAATCGGACAGCATCTTTGCTGCGCACCAGTTTCTCAACTTCACGTTTGTCCTGAAGCATGGCATTGTGTATCCTTCGACCATCCCTGGTAAAAGGCTTACCTTTGCGCAGCTGTATTGTCATGCTCGACGTTGCCTGGTAAATTTCAGTCACAAACTGGGCAAAGAACAAGTAGTTGGTATCTCGAGCAAAGCGTTCATCCACGCAACACAGACGGGTTTTGAAATATTTGCTTAGTGTGAGTTTTATTGCTCTCTCTTCATCGAGGGTGTTGTGACCAGTGGGAAACTGCACCGGAAAAGCCATGGCCTCAAGCTTGGGAGACTTGAAAAAACTTACTGGGTTGTTTCTTTCTGCAGGAGCAACACAATAAATGCCCTCTGTAAAACTCATAATTTCCTCTGCCACATCATTGGGTTGGAGACATGATTCAAGTATCACTCCACCATTTGGTTGATCACCGTCTTCCGAATTTTCTTGTTGCTGTTTGTTACCACTGTTGTCATGTTGAGAGTCACTGTTCATCCCACACAGAGCATCACTTTCAAATCTGTACATCTCCTCCAGAGCTTCCTCATTGTACTCACTGTCGCTCATTTGCGCTTCATCGGAGCTGCTCTCATCGTCAGTGAGGGTTGGGTCGCAAAGGTCCGCATCGTCGCGAATGGTTATGTCTCTGTACTGTGGATGGACTTGTTTCAGTTTCATCCGAGCGCTCATTAGCTTAGACCAAGTGACAGTTTGAAAAAACTGATGGCCTTTGTAGCAAAGCCGTCTCTTCAGTTTCACTCTCAACATCTGTGACTTACTTCTTAGTCTGGGCAAGACATTGACCGTCTCTTGTACTTCCGATGGCACGCACACCACATTTCCACGAATGGCTCGTTGTTGACCTTTGGGAAGAGGTACAATTTTGGCAAATGATATGCATTTGGAAATGAGGTGTCTCTCCAGTATGTTCAATCCACACAGTTCCTTTGGAATATCAGAGAGTGTGAGATTGTTCGCAACAGCAAGTGCAGGCATTTTACCATCTTTGAGGTGACTATAGCAAGTGTGACATATCCACTCCAGTTTTCTTTCAGCTGGTACGCTGCACGAGGCCTGACATTCATCATCACAGATATGGACAAATTGTCCCGTGAGACAACTTGCAACAACATGTCTGTTTTTCTTATAAAATCTACGTTGACAAGCGCGTACTTGGTTCGGAAACAATGCTCTGTGGCAAACAGTGCAGACAAATGTGGGGCCATTCTTAATTTGGGCTTTGAATACCTCAACAGCTTTCATGAGCACACAGTCATTTCGCTCCCTACATAGTCGGTTTATGACTTAGTATTTTTTCAAAAGCGTACTTACTCTGCGCATTGTTTTGGTCTTCAGTGAATCACATTTTTTTGCCATTATGCGCCTCATGATTTCCTGATGTTTTAATCGGAATTCAGGGTTGTTTAAATAACGGCGTGTCATGTAAGAGCGCTGCCTGTTTCGAAACCCAACATCGTCACGGTAACGTTCTGTGATGTAAGCGCGTCGTCTCATCGTAAAACACTCATCTGTCCTATAACGACGTGAGAAACGGGAAAGGTTTTTCTTCTTAAACTCATGATCCGTCTGACAACGTTGTGTAAAATAGGACTTTTGTTTGGCACAAAAACGCTTGTCCTGTTGATAACGGGTTCTAATATAACCCAATTTCCTTTGTCTTACCTCTGCAATTTGACTGTACTGTTCCCTCTCTTTAGAGTTTTTCATCATTCTCTTTAGTTCCTGTTTTTTACGTCTCACTTCCAATTTTTCTTTTAAGATTTCTTGTGCTTTTATTTGTCGTAGGAACTTTTCTCTACGAGATTTTGGAATTTTTGTCACATTTGCCAGCTGTTTACCTGTAGTGAAAACCACTCCACTGTCGTTATCGGTAAATTCTTGGTGGTGACGTTCACCTGAACACCGTCTAGTGTCGCTCGTCTCAACACATGAGACAATCTCAGCAACAGGTCTGCTTGCGGCAACACGGATTTGCGTCATCCACTGCTTCTGTGTCAGCGTTTTCTCTCGTGTGTCTGTCTGTGCATTAAAACTGAGAGATGAATATAATTCAAGTCGACGTTGCAATGTGATCAACTGCAATTTTCAAAACCGCAAAGGCTGCAATTTGAAAAAGAAAATGTGCGTATATTTATTTATTGAATGACTACCATTTCAGTCAAACTGTTTTCTAAGTTGTATTTGAGGTAGTGCCCTTTTTTTGTATTGAAGTTAATGTATCGCTTGTGTTTGGTAAATATGTAGAAAGAGAACCTTAATAAAAATGGCAGATTAAGTCAAAAACAACAATGACATATGTATCGTTGGCTGTTTTTGCTTCGTTTCAGTTTACTTTGGGGTTGAAGAAGGATGACGTGCACCTGCATCAACAACCTCCACCTGAAGACCACGACGAGTTGGCCACCTGAAAGTCAATTTGGTCTGAGATATTTATTTGTTATTGTTACGACATTGTCTTGAAGTCTGTTCCATGTTTTTGTCAATAAATGTCTGACAGTAAAGCCCATAAGTGGCCTTACGATATTTCAGTTTTGCAATATATATATATATATATATATCTGATGTCTTTGAATCTCAGAAAAAGAGATTTCTGTAGTTCAATCTAATAAGTGAAATTCTCAAAAGACACCTGCCAAAGTGTTATAAATCAAGCAGTTCAATTCACAAGTAAGCAAATAGTTTTATTCATGTTTTAAAAATACATTCCGTTTAAAAAATAAATATAATTATCATGCCTTCAAGTATAAAAACAATAATATGTAATAAATATCTTCTTTAAATAATTCATACGACTGTTTGCAATAAATAAGGTCTTAGATTCACAATGGCTTTTTTGAATGAGCAATAAATAGGTTATCTACAGAATAAAAAATTTAAAAAACTCAGTGCGTCATGCAAAAACAAATACATCATCAATCCGTCAGTGGGTTACGACACGTCAGTGCAGATCCAACAACTTAATTCACTTCATGTTTTGCCCAACATTTCCGACGGGCTTCAGTGGCGGACGTGACTACCGCAATAAACTAAACATGGCGAAGACCTTGGCATGTTTTCCCCTTCGCCGTTCTTTGCGCCTCAGCGCCCTCTCGCCGTCAACAATGAAGATGTAGAGCTTCCGCAGGATGTTGTGCGCCGTCATCTTTCTGTGGAAAGCATCGGGGTGGTACAGTGACCTCAATAGGCTCTCTTCCTCATTGCTACTCAGGCCTGTGACCTCTTCTGGTTTTTTCATCTGCCGGACAAGAGTAAGCAACACAATGTCAAAATAGGTATTATAGTAACAGCAAAATTCATTTCCTATCCCTAAATTGTCACACTGGCCAACCTTTTGTTTGATATTGTAGAGCAGGAGTTCAGAGTAGTGTTTGGCCTCAGACAGAATTTTACTGCCGGGATATTCCTTCTCCACGTGCTTGAGAAGAATTATGTAAGTGGACAGACCTTGGGCCAGCCTGTGCAGGCAAGCCTCCTGGAAAAAAGAATATTTAGGTCAGTTAAAAAACAAATATCTATTCAACCTACGCATAAAAGTCAAGCCGATGCTAGCAAACAATTATGGAAAGTGTCAGTGTCTGTATTTTCTCCCACCTCTGGTGGTTTTCCATTTCTGGTTCTTACCTTGCTAAAGTTGGAGCTGGGGCAGTTTGCTGGAAACTGAGGTGCTTTGTAGTGCTCCAGTAAATGAAAGTTGACATTGTTTTGGAATTCATCATCAAACTGATATTGAAATTAGTCACAAGTCAGATATGTTTTACAGCCAGGAGAAGACAATGAAGGTGCTTTCTGAATTTCCACTTACAGCTTTCTGGTGTTCTTTAGCGGTACCCAGAACCGAGTCCCAAACATGAGCAGAGGTCAGCAGGTCAGAGGGCGCCGTTTCCTCCTCACTTGAGGTGTCGCTTGATGGCAAGACGGTGGTCGCTTCTGTCAACGGAGCGCCATTGGCTCGCAGTACTAGAAAAGCCACCAAGCCCACCGCGAGAATTTGCGTGTCTAATGCGGAAGCAGAAGAAAATCATGAATGAATGGCAAAAGAGGAAGAAAATTCAGGAAACATTCATCACTGACTTACACATGTTGGGCATGTTGCGTCGAGATTACTCTTGCCTTGACCGCCTGCTCTCGTGGAACATGTCTTGACTTCTCATTGCACAGCCGTTATATATTCTACTGACCGCAGGGATTTCCGAATACCTTCCGGTTTCAATTATATACTGATGAAACCGATATTACACTCTTTTCTTTTTTGGTGCATACAGCAGACTGTAATTACACAGAATGAAAAAAGACAAATTCAATCATTTTTGAAGAACAACAATTTTATTTCAATTATTTCAATTAAATTTCACAACAGGTCGGAGCAGATTTTATTAAAAAAAAGCCCATTTAATTGTATTGTTATACAATATTTTTATAATGTGACCATGTCAAAAGTCAAAGTCTGCTTTATTGTCAATCCCTTCATATGTCAAGACACACAAGAAACCGAAATTCCATTTCCTCTATCCCACGGTGGAAGTGGAATTTCCATCATCATCTTCCAAACGTGCGCCAGTGGCTTTGCTCATCCTTATTTCCCGGAAGAAAAACGGACGTCAAAAGAGAAATATTGCTTCTTGTCGCTTGAAAGATGTGTCACCTCTCCGTTGGCGTTGATCAAGGTAAAGTGGACCTGGCCTACGGGTCCCCAGTTGGACTGTGTCTCCCAGACTAGATCAGAGGGAGGATTGTGGTTTCGGCCAGCGTCAGCCGCCCAGATCTGATGCATGTAAAGGTCATTGAAATATTGAGCACCTTGTATCTGAGATCTTCCAGATAAGATTGATTACCGTGACACTCTCGTGGGCCTTCAGGATGAATTCTGCGGCAAACTTGAATACGATGGGAGCAGAAGATCCAATCTGGAGCTTCACCTGCCAGTTCCCCAAATTCTGATCCTAATAGTTGAAATTGATCTCAACAGGTTAGTCGTTACTGGAAAATGTGCAAATTTCGTAAGATGTTCCCCTGTGACACATCCACTGACCTCATCAACTGTATTGCGGAGTCTGACATATTTGCCGTACGAGTCCACCTCATCCAGAGTGACCTGCTGCTCATCCACAGTGACCTGCTGCTCATCCACAGTGACCTGCTGGGCGATTTTAGGACGAGGCACATTGCATCCGCCCGAGCTCAAACCCTCGCTGTCCTTCGGACGTTTCCTCTTTTTGCTGGCCGACATGGTTTGGCGTACCCTGGGGACAAACGTGGAGACATTAATTGCTATGAGAGCAAACGTTGTGGTATGTTCTAAAGCTGTAAAAAGACCTCTCCTCCTTGTTCTGGGTCCGCTCCCTCTCTGTAGACAGAGCCTCCTCCAGATCTTTCACTTTTTGGCCGGCTTCCAACTCCACCATGCGAGACTCGTGCTGGCTTTGGACCATGCGCAAGTCCTACGTGAGACGTGAGAATGACTCAGCTTTATTTTCATTAATTAAATAAGCGATAGTGATGGTAATTACCGACCGCGGAATGCAGCTTCTTTTCAAACTCCAGCTCATCTTTAAGGATTTGAATGTGATGCGACTTCCTGAGCAAAAACAGTATTAAACCCTCGACGCAGTCAAATGCGCTATTTATATTGATGTGCGACTATGGGATGGTTAACTGAAAGTCCAATTGAGCTGCAATTAGTCACGAGGAGGATTTTCCTTGGGGTGTGGCCCCAGCAGCAAAGCAATTATGTCAGCACTAATATCCACTATCCATTTTGTTGTTGGCATATTTTTGATAAAATGGCCGGGCGGGCCTCACCTTGCTTCCAGCTCGTCAAAATCAATCTTCAGCTTGGACAACTTCACCTGCAGACGTTCACGCTCTGTGGCCTCTGAGTCCAGAGCCGCACGGGCTTTCGCCAGATTGGATTCTTTCTTCGTGTCCCTGTGATGACAGATATACACATAAACTGAGAATATGGAAAATTTCGGGCAGTCGGAGAAATCAGCGTGAACAAACAAATACATACAGCCGAGTTAAAAAAACACCAGAACAATCAAGTCAAGTCAAGTTTATTTGTATAGCCCTAAATCACAAGCAGTCTCAAAGGGCTTCACATAGACAGGAATTGACAATTATTCTCAAAGCATCCCCTGATCTTAAGCTCCCAAAAGGGCAAGGAAAAACTTAAAAACCCCTACCAGGGGAAAATGAGAAACCTTGAGAAGGGACCACAGATGGAAGGATCCCCCTTTCAGGATCACCAGGTTGAAATGGATGCAGAGAGGGCACAAATGGTACAACATGAAAATCAATTAAATAAAAAGTGGATGTCCATGTCATAGCAGAGGGCTGCCGAAGGAGCCCTCAATTGTCCTGGCAGTGTCTTCGAGGAGGTTGAGCTGCAGTTCCCCCATCCTGAATTGGCCCACGAGAATCCAGATAGCCGCTGTCAGCATGGGTGCCACCTAACCACCTCCCCGGCCGGGGAGGGGGGAGGGAGGGGGTGGAGAGGGAGAGAAAACAAACTCCAGCCGAATCGGCCACTACAGGTTAGTTAAAGGCCATGTCATAGAAATGTGTCTTTAAACGTGTCTTAAATGTTTCTACTGAGGTAGCAGTCCTAATATCCATTGGTAGGGCATTCCAAAGCTCTGGAGCCCGAATAGAAAATGCTCTAGAGCCTGCAGACATTTTCTTGGCCCTCGGTGTCGCTAAAAGGGTAGCGTTTTGCGAACGAAGGTTACGAGACGGAACATAAGGAACAACTAGGTCGACGAGATATGAAGGCGCTAAGCCATGCAGCGATTTATAGGTTAGTAGAAGAACCTTGAAGTCACATCTTAAATGGACCGGGAGCCAATGTAAGTTGGCTAGTATTATCACCATGACAAATGCGAACACACAGAAAGAAAATAAATAACTGGAACATCACTCAAACACCGGTGATCCCATCGTGAGTCCCACATATGGGATGGTTAACTGAAAGTCCAATTGAGCTGCAATTAGTCACGAGGAGGATTTTCCTTGGGGTGTGGCCCCAGCAGCAAAGCAATTGTGTCAGCACTAATATCCACTATCCATTTTGTTGTTGGCATATTTTTGATAAAATGGCCGGGCGGGCCTCACCTTGCTTCCAGCTCGTCAAAATCAATCTTCAGCTTGGACAACTTCACCTGCAGACGTTCACGCTCTGTGGCCTCTGAGTCCAGAGCCGCACGGGCTTTCGCCAGATCGGATTCTTTCTTCGTGTCCCTGAGATGACAGATATACACATAAACTGAGAATATGGAAAATTTCGGGCAGTCGGAGAAATCAGCGTGAACAAACAAATACATACAGCCGAGTTAAAAAACACCAGAACAATCACCATGACAATTGCGAACACACAGAAAGAAAATAAATAACTGGAACATCACTCAAACACCGGTGATCCCAACATCACCACAACAAATTCAATGTCGGTCACACCCTGAACGTATTTCTTTTCCTGGGCCGCGATGTGACTTTTGACACAAATACCTACGCCGCCACCACGTTTTGTAGCCAAGTCAGGACAGTTTGTGTAAGAATCACTTCGGTTCCTGCAAAACATCGTGTAGCCTTCCAAGCAAGCACGTCCATCGGCCACTGATCCTTGGAGGTGTGTCTCTGTGAAGCACAAAACATCAGCGAAAAGCAGTTCGTGATGAGACACGATATCTTGCACGTGACAAGACAGCCCTTCGGTGTTATGATGGACGACAACCAGGTGATTTGCCCGATCTACCGACGGCATCACGTGAAGGAGGGGCATGACGCTCTCCAAAGAATCCTCTGCCATCTCAGCAAGAGCAGCAGTGATTTGTGGATTTGCATGAAGCCTTCTCTCATCCATATGCAGAATATGCAGACCACTGAGCGAAGTCACTCTACTCAGAGCTACGTACCCCATGCCGTGTTCGAAAACACCTTTCAGCGAAACTGCAGCCTGTGACGTTGTCATGCCTTGTACCTTGTGGATCGTGCAGGCAAAAGCAAGCTTGATGGGAAACTGTCGGCGCGTCACTCCAGCCTTGTTCAGCTTCTCCTCCAGTCTGTCAATGTACACGGGGTTAGCAGCACGCGCTGTGTTACTCACATGATCGAGTTCCAAGCCAAGTTTCTGGACACGGGCTTCATTTGGATAGTTCACCAATTTGACAACTTTTGCAAACATCCCGTTGCACAGACCTGATTGAACATCAACGTTCCGTGTGATCATAACACGAGCACCCAAGGCAACTTTGATTGAGTCCGGGAGCTCATTCTTAGCGCCTTGCACAGGGGAAGCTCTCCTTGCCATTCTGCCAGTTCCTTTGTCTTTCTTGTAGTCATCCGCGTCAATCTGCACAATGTCCTTATGAAACAGTTCCAGCATCGCAGAGTTATGGCCATCCACCTGTTTATTGGTGGCAAAAACATGCAGAATATGCTTTGGACACATTTCTGGGGAAGTGTACCTCGTGGCAAGGAGAGCTCTGTCCATTTCCGACAGTTCATCTGACTTTTCTTTGACGCGGAGTCGGTTTAGCAGTTCGGCAAAGGCGACATCGTCTTTCTGCCTCATGATGGCGGTGAGCGTGATCTTTTTGAAGTCGTCACGCCAGTGGTCCAGCCGCGTAGGATCGTACACGCACAGAGGTTTGGACTGTCTCACGGGAGGGAGCTGAAAGAAATCTCCAACAGCAAGAACAGACATGCCACCGAAAGGTAAATTAATTCCTTTGATTTGTTTCAACCTGGCATTCACGTAGGCAAAGAGGTCTTTCGACACCATGGAAATCTCATTGATGATGAGTATTTCGGCGATGGACAGCTCGGCTCTGACTTCGTCCAGTTTATTGCCCAGCCCGTGGTACGGGGGTTTGAGACTTCTCGGCAGTTTGAGTAGACAATGCAACGTTGCCCCGGAAATGTTGAACAGCGCCGTGCCAGTGAAAGCTGCGAGAACAACCGTTTGCTTGGAAATGTCGGCCTCCTCAGCCAGTCGTGGTAGTCTCTGCAGTATTTTGGTAGCCTCTGCGTGGATACACTTGATCAGATGCGATTTGCCGGTCCCGGCGCCACCGTTGATGTGGTAGAAGAACTGCTCAATGGGCTTTGAGCTACACACACGTTTTATGCACCAATCTCTGACCTTGTAGAAGACGGACGCTTGCTTTTGGTTCAGGTTACGATACATGTCGCGTAACACTGCGGGATCGATGGCTGCAGCCTCTGTCACGATGGACATTTGCGTTGTTTTGGACCTGACGTTATAGTCCGGGACATTTTCCTCCACGTTGTCGTTCGGTTCATCTCTCGCGTTCATTTCCTCAACGCATTCGAGTCTTTGCAACTCACTCTCGGGAGCCAGGTGGCACCATTCGTTTATGACGAGCCCACTCTCCTCCACCTCTTGGATGGCGTTGTCAATGTCTCGACTGTATTTCTCATACCTTTCTCTGTTCCTTCTGACAATTTGGCACACGCGCTCCACAGAGTCGTTATACGGTAACTGTACACAGGCGTTATCATGAAACAACTGATAGGAAGGACAGCGTTCAGATTTTAATTGGCAATCAGCACGATGAGGCAGGTACAGCTTGAGCAAGGAGCAGTAATATTCCTCCGGATTCTTTTGTTCAGAGTATTTGCAGTATTTGATGACCGCATGTTTTTCTGTTCTTTTCTGGACAAAGCCCATGTCGTTCAGCAGAGGCAAAACATTCTTACCTTTGGCTTGTTTGCCATAAACAATTCTGCACATTGATGCAAAATCAGCCAAGCACATGACTTCAAATTCCTCTGTTTGAGGTCTGGATTTGTATTTTTCCGGCAGGCCAGTCATCCACACTTCATGAGATTCCTGCGTTTTGCCCTCAAGGAGCGAGAGAGGATAACTCATTTCCAGCGCATTGTCACTCGTTTGTACAAATACCACCACCATGCGGGAGGACTGTTTATATGCAAGCCGCACGCACGTGCGACGCATTCCTGAGCACTCACTTCTCTTTTCTTGGAGTACGCTTGCATAATTTGCTTCATTTCATCGCTCTCGTTGACATTTGCGCAGCGGGAGTTTTCAATGACCGATTTCAGGTATTGGCTCAGACCGTGTTCAGCCTTGCTGATGTAGCTGCAGATGTATGCGATGCAAGAGTAGGCATTCAGGATGTATTGGACGTCCAGGTTTCCATCCCAGGCAAGAAGCAAATGGCGGTTGTAGTTGTTGACCCAGCAGTCTTTCGGTTCTCGCTTAAGCACGACAGAACTCGACGAGGCCGTCATGCGCAAACAGTTCATGTACTCGTCACCGGTGAGCTTACATTTAGCCACTAGCTGAGGCAAAGTCAGGGATGCCGTTTCAGGCTCATTCAGCAGATTTAGCACGGGAACAAGCTTGGCATTCGACGCCAACCGATCGTCATTGCGTTGATCTCGATTGTCGTCGTCGACGGGCGCAGGTCTGACGATCATTGTTTCATCGCACGGTTGTTTGGGGAATCCAAAGCGGCAATTTGCACCTTGGTGTTTGACGCACGATTTGGAGTGACTTTTGCTGTGCATCTGAACCTCTGTGACCTTTTTGTACAATTCCGGTTCCTTCTGCGGGTCCGGCAGCTCGGCCGAGATGTAGCGAGACACAAAATGACAGATGGCTCCATCCGTGGCTTCCTCAAATACAGGGGCACCTCGAACCCATATGAGGCAATGAATGTGAGGACTTCCTCTGTGTTGAAACTCCAGTCGGTAAAAGTAGTCGACGACCTCACCAATCGGTTGCGCCGGAGAGAGGATCAAATCTCTGAACAGAGCTTCCACACGCTTGTCAAACATGCACATCGGCGTCACAGGATTGCTGCGTAGGATCTCACACTTGGTAGCCCAGTCAAATTGGGTGAAATTCACTACTTCACCTTGTTGCGCTTTGATGGCGGTGATGACCTCTTCCCAACGCATTTCGGCAGCAGAAAATGTGCAAAAGCACGGACAGCATCTTTGCTGCGCACCAGTTTCTCAACTTCACGTTTGTCCTGAAGCATGGCATTGTTTATCCTTCGACCATCCCTGGTAAAAGGCTTACCTTTGCGCAGCTGTATTGTCATGCTCGACGTTGCCTGGTAAATTTCAGTCACAAACTGGGCAAAGAACAAGTAGTTGGTATCTCGAGCAAAGCGTTCATCCACGCAACACAGACGGGTTTTGAAATATTTGCTTGGTGTGAGTTTTATTGCTCTCTCTTCATCGAGGGTGTTCTGACCAGTGGGAAACTGCACCGGAAAAGCCATGGCCTCAAGCTTGGGAGTCTTGAAAAAACTTACTGGGTTGTTTCTTTCTGCAGGAGCAACACAATAAATGCCCTCTGTAAAACTCATAATTTCCTCTGCCACATCATTGGGTTGGAGACATGATTCAAGTTTCACTCCACCATTTGGTTGATCACCGTCTTCCGAATTTTCTTGTTGCTGTTTGTTACCACTGTTGTCATGTTGAGAGTCACTGTTCATCCCACACAGAGCATCACTTTCAAATCTGTACATCTCCTCCAGAGCTTCCTCATTGTACTCACTGTCGCTCATTTGCGCTTCATCGGAGCTGCTCTCATCGTCAGTGAGGGTTGGGTCGCAAAGGTCCGCATCGTCGCGAATGGTTATGTCTCTGTACTGTGGATGGACTTGTTTCAGTTTCATCAGAGCGCTCATTAGCTTAGACCAAGTGACAGTTTGAAAAAACTGATGGCCTTTGTAGCAAAGCCGTCTCTTCAGTTTCACTCTCAACATCTGTGACTTACTTCTTAGTCTGGGCAAGACATTGACCGTCTCTTGTACTTCCGATGGCACGCACACCACATTTCCACGAATGGCTCGTTGTTGACCTTTGGGAAGAGGTACAATTTTGGCAAATGATATGCATTTGGAAATGAGGTGTATGTTCAATCCACACAGTTCCTTTGGAATATCAGAGAGTGTGAGATTGTTCGCAACAGCAAGTGCAGGCATTTTACCATCTTTGAGGTGACTATAGCAAGTGTGACATATCCACTCCAGTTTTCTTTCAGCTGGTACGCTGCACGAGGCCTGACATTCATCATCACAGATATGGACAAATTGTCCCGTGAGACAACTTGCAACAACATGTCTGTTTTTCTCATAAAATCTACGTTGACAAGCGCGTACTTGGTTCGGAAACAATGCTCTGTGGCAAACAGTGCAGACAAATGTGGGGCCATTCTTAATTTGGGCTTTGAATACCTCAACAGCTTTCATGAGCACACAGTCATTTCGCTCCCTACATAGTCGGTTTATGACTTAGTATTTTTTCAAAAGCGTACTTACTCTGCGCATTGTTTTGGTCTTCAGTGAATCACATTTTTTTGCCATTATGCGCCTCATGATTTCCTGATGTTTTAATCGGAATTCAGGGTTGTTTAAATAACGGCGTGTCATGTAAGAGCGCTGCCTGTTTCGAAACCCAACATCGTCACGGTAACGTTCTGTGATGTAAGCGCGTCGTCTCATCGTAAAACACTCATCTGTCCTATAACGACGTGAGAAACGGGAAAGGTTTTTCTTCTTAAACTCATGATCCGTCTGACAACGTTGTGTAAAATAGGACTTTTGTTTGGCACAAAAACGCTTGTCCTGTTGATAACGGGTTCTAATATAACCCATTTTCCTTTGTCTTACCTCTGCAATTTGACTGTACTGTTCCCTCTCTTTAGAGTTTTTCATCATTCTCTTTAGTTCCTGTTTTTTACGTCTCACTTCCAATTTTTCTTTTAACTTTTCTTGTGCTTTTATTTGTCGTAGGAACTTTTCTCTACGAGATTTTGGAATTTTTGTCACATTTGCCAGCTGTTTACCTGTAGTGAAAACCACTCCACTGTCGTTATCGGTAAATTCTTGGTGGTGACGTTCACCTGAACACCGTCTAGTGTCGCTCGTCTCAACACATGAGACAATCTCAGCAACAGGTCTGCTTGCGGCAACACTGATTTGCGTCATCCACTGCTTCTGTGTCAGCGTTTTCTCTCGTGTGTCTGTCTGTGCATTAAAATTGAGAGATGAATAGAATTCAAGTCGACGTTGCAATGTGATCAACTGCAATTTTCAAAACCGCAAAGGCTGCAATTTGAAAAAGAAAATGTGCGTATATTTATTTATTGAATGACTACCATTTCAGTCAAACTGTTTTCTAAGTTGTATTTGAGGTAGTGCCCTTTTTTTGTATTGAAGTTAATGTATCGCTTGTGTTTGGTAAATATGTAGAAAGAGAACCTTAAAAAAAATGGCAGATTAAGTCAAAAACAACAATGACATATGTATCGTTGGCTGTTTTTGCTTCGTTTCAGTTTACTTTGGGGTTGAAGAAGGATGACGTGCACCTGCATCAACAACCTCCACCCGAAGACCACGACGAGTTGGCCACCTGAAAGTCAATTTGGTCTGAGATATTTATTTGTTATTGTTACGACATTGTCTTGAAGTCTGTTCCATGTTTTTGTCAATAAATGTCTGACAGTAAAGCCCATAAGTGGCCTTACGATATTTCAGTTTTGCAAATATATATATATATATATATATATATATATATATATATATATATATATACGATGTCTTTGAATCTCAGAAAAAGAGATTTCTGTAGTTCAATCTAATAAGTGAAATTCTCAAAAGACACCTGCCAAAGTGTTATAAATCAAGCAGTTCAATTCACAAGTAAGCAAATAGTTTTATTCATGTTTTAAAAATACATTCCGTTTAAAAAATAAATATAATTATCATGCCTTCAAGTATAAAAACAATAATATGTAATAAATATCTTCTTTAAATAATTCATACGACTGTTTGCAATAAATAAGGTCTTAGATTCACAATGGCTTTTTTGAATGAGCAATAAATACCGTTTTTTTCCGTGTATAGTGCGCAAAATTTTACTAATTTATTGTCCTAAAATCCGGGGTGCGCATTATACATGGGTACAAAAAAAAAAAAAAAAAAATTTTTTTTTTTTTTAATTTTTTTTTTTTTTTTTTTTTTTTAAGTCCCAATGATCGTCACACACGCAGGGAGGCAATGGGTCCCATTTTTATAGTCTTTGGTATGGTCTTAACTAGGCTGGATGTCATTTTTTTTGTTGGCGTTGATTTCTCCGACTGCCCGTAAACGCACCACCGCGCTTCGTGCGCGCACGGGACAGCAAACGAGCAGGTGATCGAGCAAGCGTCTGATACGAGAGCATTGCGGTCGCATGGAGCGTGTTTGAAGTGAACAGCAGAGAAGAAAGGCAAAGTGTTGTGAAATAAAATGCACAGAACGGATGCGCAAGACACGTCAGCTATATAAAGAGCGAGAGTTGTTTTCTTCCTATTAGTTTCAATTCACAGTTTAATTAGCAGTTTCAATCAGCAAATAACAAAATGCGTATTACAGGTAATATTTTATTTCACAACACTTTGCCTTGTTCCTTTGGTCTCTGCTGTTCATCCTAAAACACAAAGGCGCTCTTTAAGCAATGCGACAGTGAGCGCCCGGCGCGCTGCGGTTGCGCGACCGCACCAATTAAGCTCCCTGCGCAGTGCGCACTGAGGTCCACTTAAATTTTAGAAAGTACATCAGGACTTTAAAAAGATCTTCTAAATTTCAGCGACGGCTCTGTCACAATAATCGGCCAGCCCGGTGCAGTTGGGCGGTCGGCGGCGCGCTACGGTTGAGCGTTCTCTCGCACGCTCTCTCTCTCGCTCTCTCTCGCTCTCGCACACACGCAAACCGGATATCATACGGAGGCCGCCATTACAGATGCGCAGAACGGATGAGCAAGACACGTCAGCTATATAAAGAGCGAGAGTTCAGTTCTCTACCTAAATCCGTATTACAGGTAATATTTTATTTCACAACACTTTGCCTTGTTCCTTTCTTCTCTGCTGTTCACTTCAAACACGCTCCATGCGCACGGAGCGCGGTGGTGCGTTTACGGGCAGTCGGAGAAATCAACGCCAACAAAAAAAATTACATCCAGCCTAGTTAAGACTATACCAAAGACTATAAAAATGGGACCCATTGCCTCCCTGCGTGTGTGACGATCATTGGGACTTAAAAAAAAAAAAAAAAAAAAAAAAATTAAATTTTTTTTTAAAAAAAAATCATAAAAATTCGGTGCGTATTATACATGGGTACAAGCTTTTTTCCAGCATCAGCATGCCATTTTTAGGGGTGCGTACTATACATGGGGGCGCACTATACACGGAAAAAAACGGTAGATTATCTACAGAATAAAAAATTCAAAAAACTCAGTGCGTCATGCAAAAACAAATACATCATCAATCCGTCAGTGGGTTACGACACGTCAGTGCAGAGCCAACAACTTAATTCACTTCATGTTTTGCCCAACATTTCCGACGGGCTTCAGTGGCGGACGTGACTACCGCAATAAACTAAACATGGCGAAGACCTTGGCATGTTTTCCCCTTCGCCGTTCTTTGCGCCTCAGCGCCCTCTCGCCGTCAACAATGAAGATGTAGAGCTTCCGCAGGATGTTGTGCGCCGTCATCTTTCTGTGGAAAGCATCGGGGTGGTACAGTGACCTCAATAGGCTCTCTTCCTCATTGCTACTCAGGCCTGTGACCTCTTCTGGTTTTTTCATCTGCCGGACAAGAGTAAGCAACACAATGTCAAAATAGGTATTATAGTAACAGCAAAATTCATTTCCTATCCCTAAATTGTCACACTGGCCAACCTTTTGTTTGATATTGTAGAGCAGGAGTTCAGAGTAGTGTTTGGCCTCAGACAGAATTTTACTGCCGGGATATTCCTTCTCCACGTGCTTGAGAAGAATTATGTAAGTTGACAGACCTTGGGCCAGCCTGTGCAGGCAAGCCTCCTGGAAAAAAGAATATTTAGGTCAGTTAAAAAACAAATATCTATTCAACCTACGCATAAAAGTCAAGCCGATGCTAGCAAACAATTATGGAAAGTGTCAGTGTCTGTATTTTCTCCCACTGGTGGTTTTCCATTTCTGGTTCTTACCTTGCTAAAGTTGGAGCTGGGGCAGTTTGCTGGAAACTGAGGTGCTTTGTAGTGCTCCAGTAAATGAAAGTTGACATTGTTTTGGAATTCATCATCAAACTGATATTGAAATTAGTCACAAGTCAGATATGTTTTACAGCCAGGAGAAGACAATGAAGGTGCTTTCTGAATTTCCACTTACAGCTTTCTGGTGTTCTTTAGCGGTACCCAGAACCGAGTCCCAAACATGAGCAGAGGTCAGCAGGTCAGAGGGCGCCGTTTCCTCCTCACTTGAGGTGTCGCTTGATGGCAAGACGGTGGTCGCTTCTGTCAACGGAGCGCCATTGGCTCGCAGTACTAGAAAAGCCACCAAGCCCACCGCGAGAATTTGCGTGTCTAATGCGGAAGCAGAAGAAAATCATGAATGAATGGCAAAAGAGGAAGAAAATTCAGGAAACATTCATCACTGACTTACACATGTTGGGCATGTTGCGTCGAGATTACTCTTGCCTTGACCGCCTGCTCTCGTGGAACATGTCTTGACTTCTCATTGCACAGCCGTTATATATTCTACTGACCGCAGGGATTTCCGAATACCTTCCGGTTTCAATTATATACTGATGAAACCGATATTACACTCTTTTCTTTTTTGGTGCATACAGCAGACTGTAATTACACAGAATGAAAAAAGACAAATTCAATCATTTTTGAAGAACAACAATTTTATTTCAATTATTTCAATTAAATTTCACAACAGGTCGGAGCAGATTTTATTTAAAAAAAGCCCATTTAATTGTATTATTATACAATATTTTTATAATGTGACCATGTCAAAAGTCAAAGTCTGCTTTATTGTCAATCCCTTCATATGTCAAGACACACAAGAAACCGAAATTCCATTTCCTCTATCCCACGGTGGAAGTGGAATTTCCATCATCATCTTCCAAACGTGCGCCAGTGGCTTTGCTCATCCTTATTTCCCGGAAGAAAAACGGACGTCAAAAGAGAAATATTGCTTCTTGTCGCTTGAAAGATGTGTCACCTCTCCGTTGGCGTTGATCAAGGTAAAGTGGACCTGGCCTACGGGTCCCCAGTTGGACTGTGTCTCCCAGACTAGATCAGAGGGAGGATTGTGGTTTCGGCCAGCGTCAGCCGCCCAGATCTGATGCATGTAAAGGTCATTGAAATATTGAGCACCTTGTATCTGAGATCTTCCAGATAAGATTGATTACCGTGACACTCTCGTGGGCCTTCAGGATGAATTCTGCGGCAAACTTGAATACGATGGGAGCAGAAGATCCAATCTGGAGCTTCACCTGCCAGTTCCCCAAATTCTGATCCTAATAGTTGAAATTGATCTCAACAGGTTAGTCGTTACTGGAAAATGTGCAAATTTCGTAAGATGTTCCCCTGTGACACATCCACTGACCTCATCAACTGTATTGCGGAGTCTGACATATTTGCCGTACGAGTCCACCTCATCCAGAGTGACCTGCTGCTCATCCACAGTGACCTGCTGCTCATCCACAGTGACCTGCTGGGCGATTTTAGGACGAGGCACATTGCATCCGCCCGAGCTCAAACCCTCGCTGTCCTTCGGACGTTTCCTCTTTTTGCTGGCCGACATGGTTTGGCGTACCCTGGGGACAAACGTGGAGACATTAATTGCTATGAGAGCAAACGTTGTGGTATGTTCTAAAGCTGTAAAAAGACCTCTCCTCCTTGTTCTGGGTCCGCTCCCTCTCTGTAGACAGAGCCTCCTCCAGATCTTTTACTTTTTGGCCGGCTTCCAACTCCACCATGCGAGACTCGTGCTGGCTTTGGACCATGCGCAAGTCCTACGTGAGACGTGAGAATGACTCAGCTTTATTTTCATTAATTAAATAAGCGATAGTGATGGTAATTACCGACCGCGGAATGCAGCTTCTTTTCAAACTCCAGCTCATCTTTAAGGATTTGAATGTGATGCGACTTCCTGAGCAAAAACAGTATTAAACCCTCGACGCAGTCAAATGCGCTATTTATATTGATGTGCGACTATGGGATGGTTAACTGAAAGTCCAATTGAGCTGCAATTAGTCACGAGGAGGATTTTCCTTGGGGTGTGGCCCCAGCAGCAAAGCAATTATGTTAGCACTAATATCCACTATCCATTTTGTTGTTGGCATATTTTTGATAAAATGGCCGGGCGGGCCTCACCTTGCTTCCAGCTCGTCAAAATCTATCTTCAGCTTGGACAACTTCACCTGCAGACGTTCACGCTCTGTGGCCTCTGAGTCCAGAGCCGCACGGGCTTTCGCCAGATTGGATTCTTTCTTCGTGTCCCTGTGATGACAGATATACACATAAACTGAGAATATGGAAAATTTCGGGCAGTCGGAGAAATCAGCGTGAACAAACAAATACATACAGCCGAGTTAAAAAAACACCAGAACAATCAAGTCAAGTTTATTTGTATAGCCCTAAATCACAAGCAGTCTCAAAGGGCTTCACATAGAAATTGACAATTATTCTCAAAGCATCCCCTGATCTTAAGCTCCCAAAAGGGCAAGGAAAAACTTAAAAACCCCTACCAGGGGAAAATGAGAAACCTTGAGAAGGGACCACAGATGGAAGGATCCCCCTTTCAGGATCACCAGGTTGAAATGGATGCAGAGAGGGCACAAATGGTACAACATGAAAATCAATTAAATAAAAAGTGGATGTCCATGTCATAGCAGAGGGCTGCCGAAGGAGCCCTCAATTGTCCTGGCAGTGTCTTCGAGGAGGTTGAGCTGCAGTTCCCCCATCCTGAATTGGCCCACGAGAATCCAGATAGCCGCTGTCAGCATGGGTGCCACCTAACCACCTCCCCGCCCGGGGAGGGGGGAGGGAGGGGGTGGAGAGGGAGAGAAAACAAACTCCAGCCGAATCGGCCACTACAGGTTAGTTAAAGGCCACGTCATAGAAATGTGTCTTTAAACGTGTCTTAAATGTTTCTACTGAGGTAGCAGTCCTAATATCCATTGGTAGGGCATTCCAAAGCTCTGGAGCCCGAATAGAAAATGCTCTAGAGCCTGCAGACATTTTCTTGGCCCTCGGTGTCGCTAAAAGGGTAGCGTTTTGCGAACGAAGGTTACGAGACGGAACATAAGGAACAACTAGGTCGACGAGATATGAAGGCGCTAAGCCATGCAGCGATTTATAGGTTAGTAGAAGAACCTTGAAGTCACATCTTAAATGGACCGGGAGCCAATGTAAGTTGGCTAGTATTATCACCATGACAAATGCGAACACACAGAAAGAAAATAAATAACTGGAACATTACTCAAACACCGGTGATCCCATCGTGAGTCCCACATATGGGATGGTTAACTGAAAGTCCAATTGAGCTGCAATTAGTCACGAGGAGGATTTTCCTTGGGGTGTGGCCCCAGCAGCAAAGCAATTGTGTCAGCACTAATATCCACTATCCATTTTGTTGTTGGCATATTTTTGATAAAATGGCCGGGCGGGCCTCACCTTGCTTCCAGCTCGTCAAAATCAATCTTCAGCTTGGACAACTTCACCTGCAGACGTTCACGCTCTGTGGCCTCTGAGTCCAGAGCCGCACGGGCTTTCGCCAGATCGGATTCTTTCTTCGTGTCCCTGAGATGACAGATATACACATAAACTGAGAATATGGAAAATTTTGGGCAGTCGGAGAAATCAGCGTGAACAAACAAATACATACAGCCGAGTTAAAAAAACACCAGACCAATCACCATGACAATTGCGAACACACAGAAAGAAAATAAATAACTGGAACATCACTCAAACACCGGTGATCCCAACATCACCACAACAAATTCAATGTCGGTCACACCCTGAACGTATTTCTTTTCCTGGGCCGCGATGTGACTTTTGACACAAATACCTACGCCGCCACCACGTTTTGTAGCCAAGTCAGGACAGTTTGTGTAAGAATCACTTCGGTTCCTGCAAAACATCGTGTAGCCTTCCAAGCAAGCACGTCCATCGGCCACTGATCCTTGGAGGTGTGTCTCTGTGAAGCACAAAACATCAGCGAAAAGCAGTTCGTGATGAGACACGATATCTTGCACGTGACAAGACAGCCCTTCGGTGTTATGATGGACGACAACCAGGTGATTTGCCCGATCTACCGACGGCATCACGTGAAGGAGGGGCATGACGCTCTCCAAAGAATCCTCTGCCATCTCAGCAAGAGCAGCAGTGATTTGTGGATTTGCATGAAGCCTTCTCTCATCCATATGCAGAATATGCAGACCACTGAGCGAAGTCACTCTACTCAGAGCTACGTACCCCATGACGTGTTCGAAAACACCTTTCAGCGAAACTGCAGCCTGTGACGTTGTCATGCCTTGTACCTTGTGGATCGTGCAGGCAAAAGCAAGCTTGATGGGAAACTGTCGGCGCGTCACTCCAGCCTTGTTCAGCTTCTCCTCCAGTCTGTCAATGTACACGGGGTTAGCAGCACGCGCTGTGTTACTCACATGATCGAGTTCCAACCCAAGTTTCTGGACACGGGCTTCATTTGGATAGTTCACCAATTTGACAACTTTTGCAAACATCCCGTTGCACAGACCTGATTGAACATCAACGTTCCGTGTGATCATAACACGAGCACCCAAGGCAACTTTGATTGAGTCCGGGAGCTCATTCTTAGCGCCTTGCACAGGGGAAGCTTGCCTTGCCATTCTGCCAGTTCCTTTGTCTTTCTTGTAGTCATCTGCGTCAATCTGCACAATGTCCTTATGAGACAGTTCCAGCGTCGCAGAGTTATGGCCATCCACCTGTTTATTGGTGGCAAAAACATGCAGAATATGCTTTGGACACATTTCTGGGGAAGTGTACCTCGTGGCAAGGAGAGCTCTGTCCATTTCCGACAGTTCATCTGACTTTTCTTTGACGCGGAGTCGGTTCAGCAGTTCGGCAAAGGCGACATCGTCTTTCTGCCTCATGATGGCGGTGAGCGTGATCTTTTTGAAGTCGTCACGCCAGTGGTCCAGCCGCGTAGGATCGTACACGCACAGAGGTTTGGACTGTCTCACGGGAGGGAGCTGAAAGAAATCTCCAACAGCAAGAACAGACATGCCACCGAAAGGTAAATTAATTCCTTTGATTTGTTTCAACCTGGCATTCACGTAGGCAAAGAGGTCTTTCGACACCATGGAAATCTCATCGATGATGAGTATTTCGGCGATGGACAGCTCGGCTCTGACTTCGTCCAGTTTATTGCCCAGCCCGTGGTACGGGGGTTTGAGACTTCTCGGCAGTTTGAGTAGACAATGCAACGTTGCCCCGGAAATGTTGAACGCCGCCGTGCCAGTGAAAGCTGCGAGAACAACCGTTTGCTTGGAAATGTCGGCCTCCTCAGCCAGTCGTGGTAGTCTCTGCTGTATTTTGGTAGCCTCTGCGTGGATACACTTGATCAGATGCGATTTGCCGGTCCCGGCGCCACCGTTGATGTGGTAGAAGAACTGCTCAATGGGCTTTGAGCTACACACACGTTTTATGCACCAATCTCTGACCTTGTAGAAGACGGACGCTTGCTTTTGGTTCAGGTTACGATACATGTCGCGTAACACTGCGGGATCGATGGCTGCAGCCTCTGTCACGATGGACATTTGCGTTGTTTTGGACCTGACGTTATAGTCCGGGACATTTTCCTCCACGTTGTCGTTCGGTTCATCTCTCGCGTTCATTTCCTCAACGCATTCGAGTCTTTGCAACTCACTCTCGGGAGCCAGGTGGCACCATTCGTTTATGACGAGCCCACTCTCCTCCACCTCTTGGATGGCGTTGTCAATGTCTCGACTGTATTTCTCATACCTTTCTCTGTTCCTTCTGACAATTTGGCACACGCGCTCCACAGAGTCGTTATACGGTAACTGTACACAGGCGTTATCATGAAACAACTGATAGGAAGGACAGCGTTCAGATTTTAATTGGCAATCAGCACGATGAGGCAGGTACAGCTTGAGCAAGGAGCAGTAATATTCCTCCGGATTCTTTTGTTCAGAGTATTTGCAGTGTTTGATGACCGCATGTTTTTCTGTTCTTTTCTGGACAAAGCCCATGTCGTTCAGCAGAGGCAAAACATTCTTACCTTTGGCTTGTTTGCCATAAACAATTCTGCACATTGATGCAAAATCAGCCAAGCACATGACTTCAAATTCCTCTGTTTGAGGTCTGGATTTGTATTTTTCCGGCAGGCCAGTCATCCACACTTCATGAGATTCCTGCGTTTTGCCCTCAAGGAGCGAGAGAGGATAACTCGTTTTCAGCGCATTGTCACTCGTTTGTACAAATACCACCATGCGGGAGGACTGTTTCATATGCAAGCCGCACGCACGTGCGACGCATTCCTGAGCACTCACTTCTCTTTTCTTGGAGTACGCTTGCATAATTTGCTTCATTTCATCGCTCTCGTTGACATTTGCGTAGCGGGAGTTTTCAATGACCGATTTCAGGTATTGGCTCAGACCGTGTTCAGCCTTGCTGATGTAGCTGCAGATGTATGCGATGCAAGAGTAGGCATTCAGGATGTATTGGATGTCCAGGTTTCCATCCCAGGCAAGAAGCAAATGGCGGTTGTAGTTGTTGACCCAGCAGTCTTTCGGTTCTCGCTTAAGCACGACAGAACTCGACGAGGCCGTCATGCGCAAACAGTTCATGTACTCGTCACCGGTGAGCTTACGTTTAGCCAGTAGCTGAGGCAAAGTCAGGGATGCCGTTTCAGGCTCATTCAGCAGATTTAGCACGGGAACAAGCTTGGCATTCGACGCCAACCGATCGTCATTGCGTTGATCTCGATTGTCGTCGTCGACGGGCGCAGGTCTGACGATCATTGTTTCATCGCACGGTTGTTTGGGGAATCCAAAGCGGCAATTTGCACCTTGGTGTTTGACGCACGATTTGGAGTGACTTTTGCTGTGCATCTGAACCTCTGTGACCTTTTTGTACAATTCCGCTTCCTTCTGCGGGTCCGGCAGCTCGGCCGAGATGTAGCGAGACACAAAATGACAGATGGCTCCATCCGTGGCTTCCTCAAATACAGGGGCACCTCGAACCCATATGAGGCAATGAATGTGAGGACTTCCTCTGTGTTGAAACTCCAGTCGGTAAAAGTAGTCGACGACCTCACCAATCGGTTGCGCCGGAGAGAGGATCAAATCTCTGAACAGAGCTTCCACACGCTTGTCAAACATGCGCATCGTCATCACAGGATTGCTGCGTAGGATCTCACACTTGGTAGCCCAGTCAAGTTGGGCGAAATTCACTACTTCACCTTGTTGCGCTTTGATGGCGGTGATGACCTCTTCCCAACGCATTTCGGCAGCAGAAAATGTGCAAAAGAACGTGGGTGTGCCCAGCTGCCGGATCATAGCAAAAAGATCTTTGGTTGTTTTCTCCCAATAGGCCGGCGTACCTCTCAGCGGTGTCATGAATCGGACAGCATCTTTGCTGCGCACCAGTTTCTCAACTTCACGTTTGTCCTGAAGCATGGCATTGTTTATCCTTCGACCATCCCTGGTAAAAGGCTTACCTTTGCGCAGCTGTATTGTCATGCTCGACGTTGCCTGGTAAATTTCAGTCACAAACTGGGCAAAGAACAAGTAGTTGGTATCTCGAGCAAAGCGTTCATCCACGCAACACAGACGGGTTTTGAAATATTTGCTTGGTGTGAGTTTTATTGCTCTCTCTTCATCGAGGGTGTTCTGACCAGTGGGAAACTGCACTGGAAAAGCCATGGCCTCAAGCTTGGGAGTCTTGAAAAAACTTACTGGGTTGTTTCTTTCTGCAGGAGCAACACAATAAATGCCCTCTGTAAAACTCATAATTTCCTCTGCCACATCATTGGGTTGGAGACATGATTCAAGTATCACTCCACCATTTGGTTGATCACCGTCTTCCGAATTTCCTTGTTGCTGTTTGTTACCACTGTTGTCATGTTGAGAGTCACTGTTCATCCCACACAGAGCATCACTTTCAAATCTGTACATCTCCTCCGGAGCTTCCTCATTGTACTCACTGTCGCTCATTTGTGCTTCATCGGAGCTGCTCTCATCGTCAGTGAGGGTTGGGTCGCAAAGGTCCGCATCGTCGCGAATGGTTATGTCTCTGTACTGTGGATGGACTTGTTTCAGTTTCATCAGAGCGCTCATTAGCTTAGACCAAGTGACAGTTTGAAAAAACTGATGGCCTTTGTAGCAAAGCCGTCTCTTCAGTTTCACTATCAACATCTGTGACTTACTTCTTAGTCTGGGCAAGACATTGACCGTCTCTTGTACTTCCGATGGCACGCACACCACATTTCCACGAATGGCTCGTTGTTGACCTTTGGGAAGAGGTACAATTTTGGCAAATGATATGCATTTGGAAATGAGGTGTCTCTCCAGTATGTTCAATCCACACAGTTCCTTTGGAATATCAGAGAGTGTGAGATTGTTCGCAACAGCAAGTGCAGGCATTTTACCATCTTTGAGGTGACTATAGCAAGTGTGACATATCCACTCCAGTTTTCTTTCAGCTGGTACGCTGCACGAGGCCTGACATTCATCATCACAGATATGGACAAATTGTCCCGTGAGACAACTTGCAACAACATGTCTGTTTTTCTTATAAAATCTACGTTGACAAGCGCGTACTTGGTTCGGAAACAATGCTCTGTGGCAAACAGTGCAGACAAATGTGGGGCCATTCTTAATTTGGGCTTTGAATACCTCAACAGCTTTCATGAGCACACAGTCATTTCGCTCCCTACATAGTCGGTTTATGACTTAGTATTTTTTCAAAAGCGTACTTACTCTGCGCATTGTTTTGGTCTTCAGTGAATCAGATTTTTTTGCCATTATGCGCCTCATGATTTCCTGATGTTTTAATCGGAATTCAGGGTTGTTTAAATAACGGCGTGTCATGTAAGAGCGCTGCCTGTTTCGAAACCCAACATCGTCACGGTAACATTCTGTGATGTAAGCGCGTCGTCTCATCGTAAAACACTCATCTGTCCTATAACGACGTGAGAAACGGGAAAGGTTTTTCTTCTTAAACTCATGATCCGTCTGACAACGTTGTGTAAAATAGGACTTTTGTTTGGCACAAAAACGCTTGTCCTGTTGATAACGGGTTCTAATATAACCCAATTTCCTTTGTCTTACCTCTGCAATTTGACTGTACTGTTCCCTCTCTTTAGAGTTTTTCATCATTCTCTTTAGTTCCTGTTTTTTACGTCTCACTTCCAATTTTCCTTTTAACTTTTCTTGTGCTTTTATTTGTCGTAGGAACTTTTCTCTATGAGATTTTGGAATTTTTGTCACATTTGCCAGCTGTTTACCTGTAGTGAAAACCACTCCACTGTCGTTATCGGTAAATTCTTGGTGGTGACGTTCACCTGAACACCGTCTAGTGTCGCTCGTCTCAACACATGAGACAATCTCAGCAACAGGTCTGCTTGCGGCAACACTGATTTGCGTCATCCACTGCTTCTGTGTCAGCGTTTTCTCTCGTGTGTCTGTCTGTGCATTAAAACTGAGAGATGAATAGAATTCAAGTCGACGTTGCAATGTGATCAACTGCAATTTTCAAAACCGCAAAGGCTGCAATTTGAAAAAGAAAATGTGCGTATATTTATTTATTGAATGACTACCATTTCAGTCAAACTGTTTTCTAAATTGTATTTGAGGTAGTGCCCTTTTTTTGTATTGAAGTTAATGTATCGCTTGTGTTTGGTAAATATGTAGAAAGAGAACCTTAACAAAAATGGCAGATTAAGTCAAAAACAACAATGACATATGTATCGTTGGCTGTTTTTGCTTCGTTTCAGTTTACTTTGGGGTTGAAGAAGGATGACGTGCACCTGCATCAACAACCTCCACCCGAAGACCACGACGAGTTGGCCACCTGAAAGTCAATTTGGTCTGAGATATTTATTTGTTATCGTTACGACATTGTCTTGAAGTCTGTTCCATGTTTTTGTCAATAAATGTCTGACAATAAAGCCCATAAGTGGCCTTACGATGTTTCAGTTTTGCAAATATATATATATATATATATACGATGTCTTTGAATCTCAGAAAAAGAGATTTCTGTAGTTCAATCTAATAAGTGAAATTCTCAAAAGACACCTGCCAAAGTGTTATAAATCAAGCAGTTCAATTCACAAGTAAGCAAATAGTTTTATTCATGTTTTAAAAATACATTCCGTTTAAAAAATAAATATAATTATCATGCCTTCAAGTATAAAAACAATAATATGTAATAAATATCTTCTTTAAATAATTCATACGACTGTTTGCAATAAATAAGGTCTTAGATTCACAATGGCTTTTTTGAATGAGCAATAAATAGGTTATCTACAGAATAAAAAAATTAAAAAACTCAGTGCGTCATGCAAAAACAAATACATCATCAATCAGTGGGTTACGACACATCAGTGCAGATCCAACAACTTAATTCACCTCATGTTTTGCCCAACATTTCCGACGGGCTTCAGTGGCGGACGTGACTACCGCAATAAACTAAACATGGCGAAGACCTTGGCATGTTTTCCCCTTCGCCGTTCTTTGCGCCTCAGCGCCCTCTCGCCGTCAACAATGAAGATGTAGAGCTTCCGCAGGATGTTGTGCGCCGTCATCTTTCTGTGGAAAGCATCGGGGTGGTACAGTGACCTCAATAGGCTCTCTTCCTCATTGCTACTCAGGCCTGTGACCTCTTCTGGTTTTTTCATCTGCCGGACAAGAGTAAGCAACACAATGTCAAAATAGGTATTATAGTAACAGCAAAATTCATTTCCTATCCCTAAATTGTCACACTGGCCAACCTTTTGTTTGATATTGTAGAGCAGGAGTTCAGAGTAGTGTTTGGCCTCAGACAGAATTTTACTGCCGGGATATTCCTTCTCCACGTGCTTGAGAAGAATTATGTAAGTGGACAGACCTTGGGCCAGCCTGTGCAGGCAAGCCTCCTGGAAAAAAGAATATTTAGGTCAGTTAAAAAACAAATATCTATTCAACCTACGCATAAAAGTCAAGCCGATGCTAGCAAACAATTATGGAAAGTGTCAGTGTCTGTATTTTCTCCCACCTCTGGTGGTTTTCCATTTCTGGTTCTTACCTTGCTAAAGTTGGAGCTGGGGCAGTTTGCTGGAAACTGAGGTGCTTTGTAGTGCTCCAGTAAATGAAAGTTGACATTGTTTTGGAATTCATCATCAAACTGATATTGAAATTAGTCACAAGTCAGATATGTTTTACAGCCAGGAGAAGACAATGAAGGTGCTTTCTGAATTTCCACTTACAGCTTTCTGGTGTTCTTTAGCGGTACCCAGAACCGAGTCCCAAACATGAGCAGAGGTCAGCAGGTCAGAGGGCGCCGTTTCCTCCTCACTTGAGGTGTCGCTTGATGGCAAGACGGTGGTCGCTTCTGTCAACGGAGCGCCATTGGCTCGCAGTACTAGAAAAGCCACCAAGCCCACCGCGAGAATTTGCGTGTCTAATGCGGAAGCAGAAGAAAATCATGAATGAATGGCAAAAGAGGAAGAAAATTCAGGAAACATTCATCACTGACTTACACATGTTGGGCATGTTGCGTCGAGATTACTCTTGCCTTGACCGCCTGCTCTCGTGGAACATGTCTTGACTTCTCATTGCACAGCCGTTATATAATCTACTGACCGCAGGGATTTCCGAATACCTTCTGGTTTCAATTATATACTGATGAAACCGATATTACACTCTTTTTTTTTGGTGCATACAGCAGAATGCAATTACACAGAATGAAAAAAGACGAATTTAATCATTTTTAAAGAACAACAACTTTATTTCAATTATTTCAATTAAATTTCACAACAGGTCGGAGCAGATTTTATTAAAAAAAAGCCCATTTAATTGTATTGTTATACAATATTTTTATAATGTGACCATGTCAAAAGTCAAAGTCTGCTTTATTGTCAATCCCTTCATATGTCAAGACACACAAGAAACCGAAATTCCATTTCCTCTATCCCACGGTGGAAGTGGAATTTCCATCATCATCTTCCAAACGTGCGCCAGTGGCTTTGCTCATCCTTATTTCCTGGAAGAAAAACGGACGTCAAAAGAGAAATATTGCTTCTTGTCGCTTGAAAGATGTGTCACCTCTCCGTTGGCGTTGATCAAGGTAAAGTGGACCTGGCCTACGGGTCCCCAGTTGGACTGTGTCTCCCAGACTAGATCAGAGGGAGGATTGTGGTTTCGGCCAGCGTCAGCCGCCCAGATCTGATGCATGTAAAGGTCATTGAAATATTGAGCACCTTGTATCTGAGATCTTCCAGATAAGATTGATTACCGTGACACTCTCGTGGGCCTTCAGGATGAATTCTGCGGCAAACTTGAATACGATGGGAGCAGAAGATCCAATCTGGAGCTTCACCTGCCAGTTCCCCAAATTCTGATCCTAATAGTTGAAATTGATCTCAACAGGTTAGTCGTTACTGGAAAATGTGCAAATTTCGTAAGATGTTCCCCTGTGACACATCCACTGACCTCATCAACTGTATTGCGGAGTCTGACATATTTGCCGTACGAGTCCACCTCATCCAGAGTGACCTGCTGCTCATCCACAGTGACCTGCTGCTCATCCACAGTGACCTGCTGGGCGATTTTAGGACGAGGCACATTGCATCCGCCCGAGCTCAAACCCTCGCTGTCCTTCGGACGTTTCCTCTTTTTGCTGGCCGACATGGTTTGGCGTACCCTGGGGACAAACGTGGAGACATTAATTGCTATGAGAGCAAACGTTGTGGTATGTTCTAAAGCTGTAAAAAGACCTCTCCTCCTTGTTCTAGGTCCGCTCCCTCTCTGTAGACAGAGCCTCCTCCAGATCTTTCACTTTTTGGCCGGCTTCCAACTCCACCATGCGAGACTCGTGCTGGCTTTGGACCATGCGCAAGTCCTACGTGAGACGTGAGAATGACTCAGCTTTATTTTCATTAATTAAATAAGCGATAGTGATGGTAATTACCGACCGCGGAATGCAGCTTCTTTTCAAACTCCAGCTCATCTTTAAGGATTTGAATGTGATGCGACTTCCTGAGCAAAAACAGTATTAAACCCTCGACGCAGTCAAATGCGCTATTTATATTGATGTGCGACTATGGGATGGTTAACTGAAAGTCCAATTGAGCTGCAATTAGTCACGAGGAGGATTTTCCTTGGGGTGTGGCCCCAGCAGCAAAGCAATTATGTCAGCACTAATATCCACTATCCATTTTGTTGTTGGCATATTTTTGATAAAATGGCCGGGCGGGCCTCACCTTGCTTCCAGCTCGTCAAAATCAATCTTCAGCTTGGACAACTTCACCTGCAGACGTTCACGCTCTGTGGCCTCTGAGTCCAGAGCCGCACGGGCTTTCGCCAGATTGGATTCTTTCTTCGTGTCCCTGTGATGACAGATATACACATAAACTGAGAATATGGAAAATTTCGGGCAGTCGGAGAAATCAGCGTGAACAAACAAATACATACAGCCGAGTTAAAAAAACACCAGAACAATCAAGTCAAGTCAAGTTTATTTGTATAGCCCTAAATCACAAGCAGTCTCAAAGGGCTTCACATAGACAGGAATTGACAATTATTCTCAAAGCATCCCCTGATCTTAAGCTCCCAAAAGGGCAAGGAAAAACTTAAAAACCCCTACCAGGGGAAAATGAGAAACCTTGAGAAGGGACCACAGATGGAAGGATCCCCCTTTCAGGATCACCAGGTTGAAATGGATGCAGAGAGGGCACAAATGGTACAACATGAAAATCAATTAAATAAAAAGTGGATGTCCATGTCATAGCAGAGGGCTGCCGAAGGAGCCCTCAATTGTCCTGGCAGTGTCTTCGAGGAGGTTGAGCTGCAGTTCCCCCATCCTGAATTGGCCCACGAGAATCCAGATAGCCGCTGTCAGCATGGGTGCCACCTAACCACCTCCCTGGCCGGGGAGGGGGGAGGGAGGGGGTGGAGAGGGAGAGAAAACAAACTCCAGCCGAATCGGCCACTACAGGTTAGTTAAAGGCCATGTCATAGAAATGTGTCTTTAAACGTGTCTTAAATGTTTCTACTGAGGTAGCAGTCCTAATATCCATTGGTAGGGCATTCCAAAGCTCTGGAGCCCGAATAGAAAATGCTCTAGAGCCTGCAGACATTTTCTTGGCCCTCGGTGTCGCTAAAAGGGTAGCGTTTCGCGAACGAAGGTTACGAGACGGAACATAAGGAACAACTAGGTCGACGAGATATGAAGGCGCTAAGCCATGCAGCGATTTATAGGTTAGTAGAAGAACCTTGAAGTCACATCTTAAATGGACCGGGAGCCAATGTAAGTTGGCTAGTATTATCACCATGACAATTGCGAACACACAGAAAGAAAATAAATAACTGGAACATCACTCAAACACCGGTGATCCCATCGTGAGTCCCACATATGGGATGGTTAACTGAAAGTCCAATTGAGCTGCAATTAGTCACGAGGAGGATTTTCCTTGGGGTGTGGCCCCAGCAGCAAAGCAATTGTGTCAGCACTAATATCCACTATCCATTTTGTTGTTGGCATATTTTTGATAAAATGGCCGGGCGGGCCTCACCTTGCTTCCAGCTCGTCAAAATCAATCTTCAGCTTGGACAACTTCACCTGCAGACGTTCACGCTCTGTGGCCTCTGAGTCCAGAGCCGCACGGGCTTTCGCCAGATCGGATTCTTTCTTCGTGTCCCTGAGATGACAGATATACACATAAACTGAGAATATGGAAAATTTCGGGCAGTCGGAGAAATCAGCGTGAACAAACAAATACATACAGCCGAGTTAAAAAAACACCAGAACAATCACCATGACAATTGCGAACACACAGAAAGAAAATAAATAACTGGAACATGACTCAAACACCGGTGATCCCAACATCACCACAACAAATTCAATGTCGGTCACACCCTGAACGTATTTCTTTTCCTGGGCCGCGATGTGACTTTTGACACAAATACCTACGCCGCCACCACGTTTTGTAGCCAAGTCAGGACAGTTTGTGTAAGAATCACTTCGGTTTCTGCAAAACATCGTGTAGCCTTCCAAGCAAGCACGTCCATCGGCCACTGATCCTTGGAGGTGTGTCTCTGTGAAGCACAAAACATCAGCGAAAAGCAGTTCGTGATGAGACACGATATCTTGCACGTGACAAGACAGCCCTTCGGTGTTATGATGGACGACAACCAGGTGATTTGCCCGATCTACCGACGGCATCACGTGAAGGAGGGGCATGACGCTCGTCAAAGAATCCTCTGCCATCTCAGCAAGAGCAGCAGTGATTTGTGGATTTGCATGAAGCCTTCTCTCATCCATATGCAGAATATGCAGACCACTGAGCGAAGTCACTCTACTCAGAGCTACGTACCCCATGCCGTGTTCGAAAACACCTTTCAGCGAAACTGCAGCCTGTGACGTTGTCATGCCTTGTACCTTGTGGATCGTGCAGGCAAAAGCAAGCTTGATGGGAAACTGTCGGCGCGTCACTCCAGCCTTGTTCAGCTTCTCCTCCAGTCTGTCAATGTACACGGGGTTAGCAGCACGCGCTGTGTTACTCACATGGTCGAGTTCCAAGCCAAGTTTCTGGACACGGGCTTCATTTGGATAGTTCACCAATTTGACAACTTTTGCAAACATCCCGTTGCACAGACCTGATTGAACATCAACGTTCCGTGTGATCATAACACGAGCACCCAAGGCAACTTTGATTGAGTCCGGGAGCTCATTCTTAGCGCCTTGCACAGGGGAAGCTTGCCTTGCCATTCTGCCAGTTCCTTTGTCTTTCTTGTAGTCATCCGCGTCAATCTGCACAATGTCCTTATGAAACAGTTCCAGCATCGCAGAGTTATGGCCATCCACCTGTTTATTGGTGGCAAAAACATGCAGAATATGCTTTGGACACATTTCTGGGGAAGTGTACCTCGTGGCAAGGAGAGCTCTGTCCATTTCCGACAGTTCATCTGACTTTTCTTTGACGCGGAGTCGGTTCAGCAGTTCGGCAAAGGCGACATCGTCTTTCTGCCTCATGATGGCGGTGAGCGTGATCTTTTTGAAGTCGTCACGCCAGTGGTCCAGCCGCGTAGGATCGTACACGCACAGAGGTTTGGACTGTCTCACGGGAGGGAGCTGAAAGAAATCTCCAACAGCAAGAACAGACATGCCACCGAAAGGTAAATTAATTCCTTTGATTTGTTTCAACCTGGCATTCACGTAGGCAAAGAGGTCTTTCGACACCATGGAAATCGCATCGATGATGAGTATTTCGGCGATGGACAGCTCGGCTCTGACTTCGTCCAGTTTATTGCCCAGCCCGTGGTACGGGGGTTTGAGACTTCTCGGCAGTTTGAGTAGACAATCCAACGTTGCCCCGGAAATGTTGAACACCGCCGTGCCAGTGAAAGCTGCGAGAACAACCGTTTGCTTGGAAATGTCGGCCTCCTCAGCCAGTCGTGGTAGTCTCTGCAGTATTTTGGTAGCCTCTGCGTGGATACACTTGATCAGATGCGATTTGCCGGTCCCGGCGCCACCGTTGATGTGGTAGAAGAACTGCTCAATGGGCTTTGAGCTACACACACGTTTTATGCACCAATCTCTGACCTTGTAGAAGACGGACGCTTGCTTTTGGTTCAGGTTACGATACATGTCGCGTAACACTGCGGGATCGATGGCTGCAGCCTCTGTCACGATGGACATTTGCGTTGTTTTGGACCTGACGTTATAGTCCGGGACATTTTCCTCCACGTTGTCGTTCGGTTCATCTCTCGCGTTCATTTCCTCAACGCATTCGAGTCTTTGCAACTCACTCTCGGGAGCCAGGTGGCACCATTCGTTTATGACGAGCCCACTCTCCTCCACCTCTTGGATGGCGTTGTCAATGTCTCGACTGTATTTCTCATACCTTTCTCTGTTCCTTCTGACAATTTGGCACACGCGCTCCACAGAGTCGTTATACGGTAACTGTACACAGGCGTTATCATGAAACAACTGATAGGAAGGACAGCGTTCAGATTTTAATTGGCAATCAGCACGATGAGGCAGGTACAGCTTGAGCAAGGAGCAGTAATATTCCTCCGGATTCTTTTGTTCTGAGTATTTGCAGTATTTGATGACCGCATGTTTTTCTGTTCTTTTCTGGACAAAGCCCATGTCGTTCAGCAGAGGCAAAACATTCTTACCTTTGGCTTGTTTGCCATAAACAATTCTGCACATTGATGCAAAATCAGCCAAGCACATGACTTCAAATTCCTCTGTTTGAGGTCTGGATTTGTATTTTTCCGGCAGGCCAGTCATCCACACTTCATGAGATTCCTGCGTTTTGCCCTCAAGGAGCGAGAGAGGATAACTCATTTTCAGCGCATTGTCACTCGTTTGTACAAATACCACCACCATGCGGGAGGACTGTTTCATATGCAAGCCGCACGCATGTGCGACGCATTCCTGAGCACTCACTTCTCTTTTCTTGGAGTACGCTTGCATAATTTGCTTCATTTCATCGCTCTCGTTGACATTTGCGCAGCGGGAGTTTTCAATGACCGATTTCAGGTATTGGCTCAGACCGTGTTCAGCCTTACTGATGTAGCTGCAGATGTATGCGATGCAAGAGTAGGCATTCAGGATGTATTGGATGTCCAGGTTTCCATCCCAGGCAAGAAGCAAATGGCGGTTGTAGTTGTTGACCCAGCAGTCTTTCGGTTCTCGCTTAAGCACGACAGAACTCGACGAGGCCGTCATGCGCAAACAGTTCATGTACTCGTCACCGGTGAGCTTACGTTTAGCCAGTAGCTGAGGCAAAGTCAGGGATGCCGTTTCAGGCTCATTCAGCAGATTTAGCACGGGAACAAGCTTGGCATTCGACGCCAACCGATCGTCATTGCGTTGATCTCGATTGTCGTCGTCGACGGGCGCAGGTCTGACGATCATTGTTTCATCGCACGGTTGTTTGGGGAATCCAAAGCGGCAATTTGCACCTTGGTGTTTGACGCACGATTTGGAGTGACTTTTGCTGTGCATCTGAACCTCTGTGACCTTTTTGTACAATTCCGGTTCCTTCTGCGGGTCCGTTAGCTCGGCCGAGATGTAGCGAGACACAAAATGACGGATGGCTCCATCCGTGGCTTCCTCAAATACAGGGGCACCTCGAACCCATATGAGGCAATGAATGTGAGGACTTCCTCTGTGTTGAAACTCCAGTCGGTAAAAGTAGTCGACGACCTCACCAATCGGTTGCGCCGGAGAGAGGATCAAATCTCTGAACAGAGCTTCCACACGCTTGTCAAACATGCGCATCGTCGTCACAGGATTGCTGCGTAGGATCTCACACTTGGTAGCCCAGTCAAGTTGGGCGAAATTCACTACTTCACCTTGTTGCGCTTTGATGGCGGTGATGACCTCTTCCCAACGCATTTCGGCAGCAGAAAATGTGCAAAAGAACGTGGGTGTGCCCAGCTGCCGGATCATAGCAAAAAGATCTTTGGTGGTTTTCTCCCAATAAGCCGGCGTACCTCTCAGCGGTGTCATGAATCGGACAGCATCTTTGCTGCGCACCAGTTTCTCAACTTCACGTTTGTCCTGAAGCATGGCATTGTTTATCCTTCGACCATCCCTGGTAAAAGGCTTACCTTTGCGCAGCTGTATTGTCATGCTCGACGTTGCCTGGTAAATTTCAGTCACAAACTGGGCAAAGAACAAGTAGTTGGTATCTCGAGCAAAGCGTTCATCCACGCAACACAGACGGGTTTTGAAATATTTGCTTGGTGTGAGTTTTATTGCTCTCTCTTCATCGAGGGTGTTCTGACCAGTGGGAAACTGCACCGGAAAAGCCATGGCCTCAAGCTTGGGAGTCTTGAAAAAACTTACTGGGTTGTTTCTTTCTGCAGGAGCAACACAATAAATGCCCTCTGTAAAACTCATAATTTCCTCTGCCACATCATTGGGTTGGAGACATGATTCAAGTATCACTCCACCATTTGGTTGATCACCGTCTTCCGAATTTCCTTGTTGCTGTTTGTTACCACTGTTGTCATGTTGAGAGTCACTGTTCATCCCACACAGAGCATCACTTTCAAATCTGTACATCTCCTCCGGAGCTTCCTCATTGTACTCACTGTCGCTCATTTGTGCTTCATCGGAGCTGCTCTCATCGTCAGTGAGGGTTGGGTCGCAAAGGTCCGCATCGTCGCGAATGGTTATGTCTCTGTACTGTGGATGGACTTGTTTCAGTTTCATCAGAGCGCTCATTAGCTTAGACCAAGTGACAGTTTGAAAAAACTGATGGCCTTTGTAGCAAAGCCGTCTCTTCAGTTTCACTATCAACATCTGTGACTTACTTCTTAGTCTGGGCAAGACATTGACCGTCTCTTGTACTTCCGATGGCACGCACACCACATTTCCACGAATGGCTCGTTGTTGACCTTTGGGAAGAGGTACAATTTTGGCAAATGATATGCATTTGGAAATGAGGTGTCTCTCCAGTATGTTCAATCCACACAGTTCCTTTGGAATATCAGAGAGTGTGAGATTGTTCGCAACAGCAAGTGCAGGCATTTTACCATCTTTGAGGTGACTATAGCAAGTGTGACATATCCACTCCAGTTTTCTTTCAGCTGGTACGCTGCACGAGGCCTGACATTCATCATCACAGATATGGACAAATTGTCCCGTGAGACAACTTGCAACAACATGTCTGTTTTTCTTATAAAATCTACGTTGACAAGCGCGTACTTGGTTCGGAAACAATGCTCTGTGGCAAACAGTGCAGACAAATGTGGGGCCATTCTTAATTTGGGCTTTGAATACCTCAACAGCTTTCATGAGCACACAGTCATTTCGCTCCCTACATAGTCGGTTTATGACTTAGTATTTTTTCAAAAGCGTACTTACTCTGCGCATTGTTTTGGTCTTCAGTGAATCAGATTTTTTTGCCATTATGCGCCTCATGATTTCCTGATGTTTTAATCGGAATTCAGGGTTGTTTAAATAACGGCGTGTCATGTAAGAGCGCTGCCTGTTTCGAACCCAACATCGTCACGGTAACGTTCTGTGATGTAAGCGCGTCGTCTCATCGTAAAACACTCATCTGTCCTACAACGACGTGAGAAACGGGAAAGGTTTTTCTTCTTAAACTCATGATCCGTCTGACAACGTTGTGTAAAATAGGACTTTTGTTTGGCACAAAAACGCTTGTCCTGTTGATAACGGGTTCTAATATAACCCAATTTCCTTTGTCTTACCTCTGCAATTTGACTGTACTGTTCCCTCTCTTTAGAGTTTTTCATCATTCTCTTTAGTTCCTGTTTTTTACGTCTCACTTCCAATTTTCCTTTTAACTTGTCTTGTGCTTTTATTTGTCGTAGGAACTTTTCTCTATGAGATTTTGGAATTTTTGCCACATTTGCCAGCTGTTTACCTGTAGTGAAAACCACTCCACTGTCGTTATCGGTAAATTCTTGGTGGTGACGTTCACCTGAACACCGTCTAGTGTCGCTCGTCTCAACACATGAGACAATCTCAGCAACAGGTCTGCTTGCGGCAACACTGATTTGCGTCATCCACTGCTTCTGTGTCAGCGTTTTCTCTCGTGTGTCTGTCTGTGCATTAAAACTGAGAGATGAATAGAATTCAAGTCGACGTTGCAATGTGATCAACTGCAATTTTCAAAACCGCAAAGGCTGCAATTTGAAAAAGAAAATGTGCGTATATTTATTTATTGAATGACTACCATTTCAGTCAAACTGTTTTCTAAGTTGTATTTGAGGTAGTGCCCTTTTTTTGTATTGAAGTTAATGTATCGCTTGTGTTTGGTAAATATGTAGAAAGAGAACCTTAAAAAAAATGGCAGATTAAGTCAAAAACAACAATGACATATGTATCGTTGGCTGTTTTTGCTTCGTTTCAGTTTACTTTGGGGTTGAAGAAGGATGACGTGCACCTGCATCAACAACCTCCACCCGAAGACCACGACGAGTTGGCCACCTGAAAGTCAATTTGGTCTGAGATATTTATTTGTTATTGTTACGACATTGTCTTGAAGTCTGTTCCATGTTTTTGTCAATAAATGTCTGACAGTAAAGCCCATAAGTGGCCTTACGATATTTCAGTTTTGCAAATATATATATATATATATATACACGATGTCTTTGAATCTCAGAAAAAGAGATTTCTGTAGTTCAATCTAATAAGTGAAATTCTCAAAAGACACCTGCCAAAGTGTTATAAATCAAGCAGTTCAATTCACAAGTAAGCAAATAGTTTTATTCATGTTTTAAAAATACATTCCGTCCATCCATCCATCCATCTTCTTCCGCTTATCCGGGGTCGGGTCGCGGGGGCAGCAGCTTCAGGAGGGACTCCCAGACTTCCCTCTCCCCAGCCACTTCGTCTAGCTCATCCCGGGGGATCCCAAGGCGTTCCCAGGCCAGCTGAGAGACATAGTCTCTCCAGCGCGTCCTGGGTCGTCCCCGGGGTCTCCTACCGGTGGGACATGCCCGGAACACCTCCCCAGGGAGGCGTCCAGGAGGCATCCTGATGAGATGCCCGAGCCACCTCATCTGGCTCCTCTCAACGTGGAGGAGCAGCGACTCTACTCCGAGTCTCTCCCGGATGACCGAACTTCTCACCCTATCTCTAAGGGAGAGCCCGGACATCCTGCGGAGAAAACTCATTTCGGCCGCTTGTATCCGGGATCTCGTTCTTTCGGTCACGACCCATAGCTCGTGACCATAGGTGAGGGTAGGAGCGTAAATCGACCGGTAAATTGAGAGCTTTGCCTTTTGGCTCAGCTCTCTCTTTACCACGACGGACCGGTACAAAGTCCGCATTACTGCCGACGCTGCACCGATCCGCCTGTCGATCTCGCGCTCCATCCTCCCCTCACTCGTGAACAAGACATTCCGTTTAAAAAATAAATATAATTATCATGCCTTCAAGTATAAAAACAATAATATGTAATAAATATCTTCTTTAAATAATTCATACGACTGTTTGCAATAAATAAGGTCTTAGATTCACAATGGCTTTTTTGAATGAGCAATAAATAGGTTATATACAGAATAAAAAATTTAAAAAACTCAGTGCGTCATGCAAAAACAAATACATCATCAATCCGTCAGTGGGTTACGACACGTCAGTGCAGATCCAACAACTTAATTCACTTCATGTTTTGCCCAACATTTCCGACGGGCTTCAGTGGCGGACGTGACTACCGCAATAAACTAAACATGGCGAAGACCTTGGCATGTTTTCCCCTTCGCCGTTCTTTGCGCCTCAGCGCCCTCTCGCCGTCAACAATGAAGATGTAGAGCTTCCGCAGGATGTTGTGCGCCGTCATCTTTCTGTGGAAAGCATCGGGGTGGTACAGTGACCTCAATAGGCTCTCTTCCTCATTGCTACTCAGGCCTGTGACCTCTTCTGGTTTTTTCATCTGCCGGACAAGAGTAAGCAACACAATGTCAAAATAGGTATTATAGTAACAGCAAAATTCATTTCCTATCCCTAAATTGTCACACTGGCCAACCTTTTGTTTGATATTGTAGAGCAGGAGTTCAGAGTAGTGTTTGGCCTCAGACAGAATTTTACTGCCGGGATATTCCTTCTCCACGTGCTTGAGAAGAATTATGTAAGTGGACAGACCTTGGGCCAGCCTGTGCAGGCAAGCCTCCTGGAAAAAAGAATATTTAGGTCAGTTAAAAAACAAATATCTATTCAACCTACGCATAAAAGTCAAGCCGATGCTAGCAAACAATTATGGAAAGTGTCAGTGTCTGTATTTTCTCCCACCTCTGGTGGTTTTCCATTTCTGGTTCTTACCTTGCTAAAGTTGGAGCTGGGGCAGTTTGCTGGAAACTGAGGTGCTTTGTAGTGCTCCAGTAAATGAAAGTTGACATTGTTTTGGAATTCATCATCAAACTGATATTGAAATTAGTCACAAGTCAGATATGTTTTACAGCCAGGAGAAGACAATGAAGGTGCTTTCTGAATTTCCACTTACAGCTTTCTGGTGTTCTTTAGCGGTACCCAGAACCGAGTCCCAAACATGAGCAGAGGTCAGCAGGTCAGAGGGCGCCGTTTCCTCCTCACTTGAGGTGTCGCTTGATGGCAAGACGGTGGTCGCTTCTGTCAACGGAGCGCCATTGGCTCGCAGTACTAGAAAAGCCACCAAGCCCACCGCGAGAATTTGCGTGTCTAATGCGGAAGCAGAAGAAAATCATGAATGAATGGCAAAAGAGGAAGAAAATTCAGGAAACATTCATCACTGACTTACACATGTTGGGCATGTTGCGTCGAGATTACTCTTGCCTTGACCGCCTGCTCTCGTGGAACATGTCTTGACTTCTCATTGCACAGCCGTTATATATTCTACTGACCGCAGGGATTTCCGAATACCTTCCGGTTTCAATTATATACTGATGAAACCGATATTACACTCTTTTTTTTTTGGTGCATACAGCAGAATGTAGATACACAGAATGAAAAAAGACGAATTCAATCATTTTTAAAGAACAACAACTTTATTTCAATTATTTCAATTAAATTTCACAACAGGTCGGAGCAGATTTTATTAAAAAAAAGCCCATTTAATTGTCTTGTTATACAATATTTTTATAATGTGACCATGTCAAAAGTCAAAGTCTGCTTTATTGTCAATCCCTTCATATGTCAAGACACACAAGAAACCGAAATTCCATTTCCTCTATCCCACGGTGGAAGTGGAATTTCCATCATCATCTTCCAAACGTGCGCCAGTGGCTTTGCTCATCCTTATTTCCTGGAAGAAAAACGGACGTCAAAAGAGAAATATTGCTTCTTGTCGCTTGAAAGATGTGTCACCTCTCCGTTGGCGTTGATCAAGGTAAAGTGGACCTGGCCTACGGGTCCCCAGTTGGACTGTGTCTCCCAGACTAGATCAGAGGGAGGATTGTTGTTTCGGCCAGCGTCAGCCGCCCAGATCTGATGCATGTAAAGGTCATTGAAATATTGAGCACCATGTATCTGAGATCTTCCAGATAAGATTGATTACCGTGACACTCTCGTGGGCCTTCAGGATGAATTCTGCGGCAAACTTGAATACGATGGGAGCAGAAGATCCAATCTGGAGCTTCACCTGCCAGTTCCCCAAATTCTGATCCTAATAGTTGAAATTGATCTCAACAGGTTAGTCGTTACTGGAAAATGTGCAAATTTCGTAAGATGTTCCCCTGTGACACATCCACTGACCTCATCAACTGTATTGCGGAGTCTGACATATTTGCCGTACGAGTCCACCTCATCCAGAGTGACCTGCTGCTCATCCACAGTGACCTGCTGCTCATCCACAGTGACCTTGTCAGGTTTATTTCGCTGACTGAATACGTGAATAGAAGAGCAACAGCAAACAAACCACAAGTGAGACAGAAATATTAAGTCTTTTCTCGCGAGGAGTGCAGTACAGATCCTTCACAACAATCTCACTACACTAAAATATCTGTATGCACTCCCGCTCTTTTTATTTGGATTTGCCCTACCCACAGTGTGAGACAAGAGCCAACTAAGGGGAGGGGGGAGGCATGTGGGCCTTGTCTCGTAAGCAAAAAAATCACTAGGTGTTTACATACTGATAAGAACATCTGGGAAGAGGAGTTTGAGTGGACTGGATACAGAAGAAAAAAAACTTTGACCTCTAGTAAAAACATAGCAAGGGAAGTTTTACGACATTGTGTAGGATGCAACAAGCTAAGTTATTTATTACTGGTTATATACATTCCAACCTAATCCTACAATAAAGATAGTTAGGAAAAACCCTGACTTTAATGGTCACTTGGAGGTTCATCTGGGGTGCAAGACAGCAATGAGGCATGTTGTCTAACAAAGTGGTCATTGTCAGAAAGGAACGGTAGATGTCTTCCTTTTTGTTGAGTTGTCACTGAGTTGCCAGCTACGTCCTGTCTGACCCAGCTGTAATCTCTCTTCTATGGTACATCATAAAAACAGCAAGGCCAAACAGCGAGCATCTCTTGCAGGACTATTGGGGTAAAGCATTGATTAGAGAACGCATGATAACATATATATACATTTTTCTAACAATTCCCCCCTGTTTATCATAAGTTCTCAGAGACCATCTCATCACCTAAAATCGGCCACTTCAAAAAGATTTTCAGCCGTAGGATCATAATTCATAAGAACAAATTTACACCCGGGAGGAGATTGAGCCTTAATAATCAACGTCAGAGTCGGGAAACAAATCGGACAGGTTTACCACAGGAGCTTCAAAGATGGAGCCATCGCCAGAGCGACAACCCTCGTCAGACGCAAAGTCTTCCCCTTGGAGGAACGGAAAAGTCTCAGCCGCTGGAGAGATAGCAGTTGTAATTAACCTGTTAATTAGAGACCGGAGACACGGAATACAACAACATCCACACAAGGTCAAAACAGCAGAAAAAACGGCAAGGGAGACTAGGACCGAGGACACCAGGGTACGGTACTTTCCGAACACGTTTAGCCAGTCGTTCCAAACCTCCGTGTTCACTCCACTGTGTTCCTTCATTTTCCCATTCAAGGTCCTCAGGCCCTCAAGGGCCTGGGACAGGCTTCCATCAGCGGCAGTATTATTTGGAATAAACGTGCAGCACTGCTCACCAAGCATGGCGCAGACACCACCCTCCTTTGAGAGCAGCATGTCAAGGGCCATTCGGTTCTGGAAAGCCATGAGGGAAGTTGCAGCCAGTTGGGAGTGGACCGCCCTGAAACCCGCCTCGGTCCAATTTCCAAGCCTCTGCACGTTGTAATGGATGTAGTTGATCCTGTCGACATTTTTGTTAAGAGTACACCACCAACACAGGGCGGATTCAAAACCAGCTGCTATCTGATTCACCAGCTTATACTCATCCGGTACTCCCCTGGGAACACCAATGGCATCTATGTACGTTGGATCTGTTGCGCCCAGCCATTCAGCGCTTCGCTTCGTCCTTAACCAGAATTCGGGTACCATGGATTTAACAAAAGATCCCAGATCATAAGGAGTCATGGGAATCAATTGAACAGGAAGCAAAAGGGTCACCAAAGCGCAAATTCCAGAGCTATTGAAAGGCAACCTATCATAAAGTTCGTTACTATTACACCAAAACCAAATATCACTACGAGCAATGGGTAAAAAAGGGGCAGTAACATTAATCAGGGAAGCACACATTGGTGCGGCTAGAGCACCCAGCTTCACACCGGTACCAGGCAGCTTGAAGCACGTGAAATTACCCTTAGCTACAGTGGAAGAAAAAAGGGGTTTATTTTTTGTTATGGGGTAAACGGGATAAATCCTATCCCATATAAAACAATCATGAGCAGGTGGTATGGATGAGTTCAACATTAAAACAACAGCACACTTTGGAACAACGTTTGCAGGTATAATTCTTAAAAGGGGTCTTGGTCCCATACACACAACGCAACTGGTGTTAGCCATCTTAGCGGCTTGTTCAGTCATAAGGAGCCAGTTGTTAGTCTGACCACTTATACCTGTGGAGGCCATGAAATAGCTGTCTATATCAGTGAGGCGCACACTCGTGATCTTCACCCCAACTGTTTCAGTATAATTATTCATACCGGGACGGTCGGCCACCGACATAGTTTTGTTAATGCAGATTACGACAGGGAAATGAGGATCAACACCGGAGGACCAAGCCCACAACTGAAACCCCCAACAGGAAGTGTTAAACAAAGTGGCATTTGGAGGCCGAATTTGGCCATCAGGGAGTGCAAAGGTCAAAAGGAGGCTTGTGCCTTGGTTTTTTAAAGTTACTCGCCTAGCAAAAAACACAGCCTCTTCACTGGATCCAGAGGGCCAATATTCTAACGCTTGTGTGGTGACAAGGGTGCTCCAGTCAGTGCTAACTGGATGACCAGTTAAATACCACCAATATCCGAGCCATTTGTCCCCAGTAGTGGGGTGGCCATTTTGAAAACCCTTTAAACTCTTCATAGGTAAGGTAATAGTGGAAGATGTGTTAGGAGCCACAGTGAACATTAATGAGTTATTGTAAGTCCAAGACAAAAGCCACGGTACGCAAGTCGGAGTGTGGATAATGTGAGGCGTGCAGACAACATGATCAAAAGGGGGTTGGGCGTCACACTTACGTCTAGCAGTCTCATCCCATGAACTATATTGGTTAGTATGAGCGCTAGCCAGGTTAGTGTTTTTCTGATGAAAAGAGGTTAGAGGCCGATAGCACACAACCCATGCTACTACAGCAACACACGTGAGAACAGTCATCCAGAAGGCGCAGGCCCGCACTCTCTCAAAGGATTTATACAGTAACGTCCTAATTCTAATTTTTAATCCTAACCTTTATTTTTAGATCTCCCCAGAGTCAACGCCCTGAGCTTCAGGTTGGTGTCTTGGAATTCTTCTGCTAGCTTTCGTGTCAACCCTGGATCTTGACACCAGGATCAGGCACTATTACCAGACTTTGCTCACCTTCCGTACTTAGGTTGGATCTGTGGAGATCACCTTTTTACAATGAGATAAATGAATCCACGTGTTGCGTTCAGCTATTTTCAAGGCATGAGGCGTTGTGAGCAATACCAAAAAGGGACCTTCCCACTTGGGTGAATGCCAATTCTTCTTCTTGATACTCTTGATCAAGACCCAGTCTCCCGGTACCACTTTGGGGTCTTCCTGCGGAGAAATGGGGTCATTATCAGTGTTAATGGTCTGGTTCTTGTGACGTTCTAGCATTTTCCTCATGTAATCGGCTAATGTGGCTTCTTCAGGGATGTCCCATGTGTTTTTAAACTGAGGAAGCCTATAAGGTTTTCCAAAAACGATTTCGTAGGGAGTTAGCCCCGTTGTACTTGTTATATTAATGTACATTTTGACCAAGTCTAAACACTGAGTCCATGGCCGTTTGGTTTCTTCCATACATTTCTTTAGCCTGTTTTTTATAGTTCCATTAAATCTCTCAACCAGGCCTGCAGATTGTGGTCGGTATGAGCAATGATTTTTTATATTTATGTGGAACATTCTCCCAATATTTTGTACTACCTGATTAACAAAATGTTGACCATTGTCACTATAAATTGTTTCTGGAATACCATATCTTGGAATGATATCTTTGCATAAGGCTTTTGCCACTGTGAGTGCATCAGCATGTTTGGTAGGAAAAATTTCTACCCATTTAGAAAACGCATCTATTATGACCAGACAATATTCTTTTCCTTCGCTTTTATTTAATTGGATATAATCCATATGTATTGTCTGAAACGGATATAATGGAGTCGGGAACTTCCCTCTCCGAGGTCTTAAATTACCTTGTGGATTATGTTTAGCACAGATCAAACATGCTCTACAAAATTGCTGTGAAAAACCCGCAAATCCGTATGCTGTGTAAATAGCTTCAACTTGTTTGACCATACCCCCCGTCGAGACATGGGTGACTCCATGACTCGAAATAGCAGCCCACTTAAACAAGTTCCGAGGCAAAACCGGCTTGCCCAGAGGTCACACAAAAAGGCCATCGTTGTTTTTTATTGCCCCTCGCCTCTCCCAAGAGAGCCGCTCCTGAGAGGGGCTCTGAGACTGCATGTCAAGCAGCACGTCAGAGGAGACGTGTGACATCGAACCACAATCAGTGGAAGACGAGAGGACATGGAGCAGGCCCTCTGCGGCAGCCTTGGCAGATTTATCAGCAAAAGCATTACCAAGTGAAACAGGATCAGTCCTGGTAGTGTGAGCAGCACATTTGCAGACTGCCACCCTAGCGGGCAACTGCACAGCGACCAAAAGTTGAGGCAGCAATGTAGAATGGGTAACGGGCTTGCCCGTAGAAGTTATCATGCCACGGTTGCTCCATTGTTGAGCAAAAACGTGCACCGTAGCAAAGGCATACTGGCTATCAGTCCAAATAGTGACAGACTTGTTGGCAAACATTTTGCAAGCCTCAGTGAGAGCAATGAGTTCAGCGGCCTGTGCTGACATATGGGATGGCAGTTTGACAGCTCTTAAAACCTCAGTAGCAGAGACAACGGCATACCCAGAGAGGGTCACGCCAAGTTCACTTTTCTTTGACGACCCATCAACGAAAACCACATGACTGTCAGGTAAAGGTGTGTCTTCCAGATCGGGTCGAGCCTTCGCAACTTGCTGAGCAGCATCAACACAATCATGGAATTCGCCATCGTCAGGAAGGGGAATAAGAGTAGCAGGATTGAGTGTCGTGCACCTTTCAATAGTCAAATGCGGCTGAGAAAGCAACGTAGCCATGCACGACAGATGACGTGCAGGCGACAAGAAGGTCATATTTGTTTGCAGCAAAAGAGCCGAGACCGCATGGGGAACCTTCAGAGTCAAAGGATGAAATAACACAACACTAGCACTGCTTTCCACAGCCATGGAGGCCGCCACCACGGCCCTCACACATGGCGGGAGAGCACAAGCAACACTATCCAATTTCGAAGAATAAAAGGCAATAGGTCGAAACTTTGAGCCATGCGATTGAAGCAAAACAGAGGTCATATAATGACCTTTGCAATCAACAGTTTGAACAAACGCTTTATCATAGTTAGGTAGGGCCAGAGTGGAGCTGGAGACCAGAGCCTGCTTGATTAGCACAAAAGCATCCTCAGCTTCGGGAGTCCATTTTAATTGAGTGGACATTGAGATGTTCTCTTCATACATCAATTTGGACAGAGGAGCAACAATTTGTGCATAGTCAGGTATCCAGCTTCTACAATAACCCGTGAGCCCCAAAAAAGACATCATTTGTTTCTTTGTGAGTGGTTTAGGAGCTAGCAAAATAGAGGTCTTCCTACTTTCAACTATAGTCCGACCTTGGGAACTCAGATTGTGGCCTAAATATTTTATTTCAGTTGACCACAACTGGAGTTTATTTTTGCTGACTTTGTGGCCTTCTTTTGCCAAGTGATGCAGCACTGCAAGCGTGTCTGTCTGACAAGAGGCATAATCAGGGGACGCCACCAAAATGTCATCAACATAGAGCAAAATCTGACTCCCCATTGGTGGGACAAATTTCGCCATGCTGGCTGCCATCACCTGCGAGTAAATTGTAGGGCTTTCACAGTACCCCTGAGGCAATCGGGTAAAGGTGTACCTCAAACCAGCATATGTAAAAGCAAACCAAAACTGACTTTCTTCAGCAATAGGGACAGAGAAAAAGGCATTGCTAATGTCAATTACTGAAAATATCTTCGCATCAGGTGTTAACGAATTCAACAGGGTATGCGGGTCAGGGACACAAGGTGCTCTTTGAATGACAGCATTGTTCACAGCTTGCAAATCTTGCACCAATCTCCACCCGACAGAAGGTAGTGCCTTTTTCACAGGGAAAATTGGAGTATTGCAAGGAGAATCAGGGCAAGGAATGATGACACCTGCCCTTAATAAATCAGAAATAACAGGTGCAATACCCTGCAAGGCATCGGGTTTCAATGGGTACTGTCTCACACAAGGGCGGTATTCATTTTTAGGTCTAATAACAACAGGAAGTGCTCCTTTCACTAAACCTACATCAGAGGGACCTGTCGACCAAAGTTCACTTGGAATCCCAGCGAGGATCTGCTCGTCATCGGACGACAGCACAAAATGTCAAAATGAGGATGCTTTCTCAGAACAGGAGTCAACGTGAACTCCACTAACAAATGACAGGACCTGGTTCATGTTTTGTTTAAAAAACTTAGTAGAAGGACTATAAAAGGAGTCAGGCCCAACTTGAGTCCAATCAGAAGCCACCAGTGCATCTCTGGCCATAAATCCCAAACTCTGCCATGTGGCCGTAAAAGGCCGAAACAATGAGATGTGGAGCGGAGTGGGAGACATGTGTAATTTCTGCACTTCAGAGGGAGCCGGCCCTATGACAACACAGGCACGGCTTTCACCATCATGCAGGAGGAAAGATGTCTTCAAGGAGGCAGGCGTAACAGCCTCAAGCATGTTCTCGTAGTTGTGATCAGGACCAGGCGTGTCTTTATGCCACATGGTTACGTGCAGGTTGGTTGGGTCCATCGCCTGTTCAGGGCAGCGCAACAGGGTGCCTGCCTGGGCTAAAAGAGGGGTTCCAAACTGCACAACTTCTGCATCAGTCAAATCCAATGAATAGAAATAATAGCAATGAAACTGACCAAAAATCTGTAATTGATGTCGCCTTTTGACAACGATTTTGTCATTAATGGGCACAAGGGAAAGACTAAGTGCAGTGAGAGCATCTCTTCCTAGCAAATTAACAGGGCAATTGGGCATCAGCAAAATGGGAATGCAACAACTTTCCCCTTCTGGGTCCCGTATCCAGACTGGACGAGACTGGGGTACTGGGGTTGTCACACCATTTGCCGCTCTCACCCAGAAAGTCTTTCCTCCTTCTCGCACATCAGCAGGTATGTCGCGACATGTGGTCACACACGCGCCTGAGTCACACAAAAACGTTATGGGAGTCCCATTTACCATCAAAGTTATCAAAGGTTTCTCTACATTGTTCATCAACAAGTCCTGAATGTTCAAATCTACATCAGCAGGGGGAGCTGTCGCCAGGACAGCCTTTTCAATTTTCTGTTGACCATCGGTTAGTCATAAGGGAGGATCAGCCTGAGCCTTATGGGGATTTGGACAGTATTTTGCTATATGGCCCTCTTTGCCACATGACCAACAAAGAGGAGGTCGGGAGTCATATCGCTTTGACTGACCCTGGGCGGGCTGGCAGTTTGGGTCATAATCGAGCGCACCACGATTATACCCTCCTCTGCCTCTGCCACGGAAATTCTCACGACCGCGCCCTCTCCGGCGTGGTTCGAAGGTTCTGTTTTGATAAAACACCTCAGATGAATCATCATTTGCAAAAAAGATGGCGGCCACTTTCCCTTTTTCTTTTCCCTTTTTTAAATTGACAACCTTTTCAGCGTGTATAGCATGATCAATAAATTGTGGCAATGTAGAGGTCGGGAAAGTGATCATGTGTTTAGCAACCCAGCTTTGGATTGCCGGTCGTGAATTTGCATGTAGAGCATTTTTGAGTTGTTGGTTATAGACATCAGTACCAGGCTCCAAACCACTATTGGCTTTGAACACCTTCTCCAATCTGTGTCTATAATCTTCAAACAACTCATCCTCTTTTTGTTTGGTTCGGCCAATATCTGTATAATTTGCTCTACGTTGAAATTTTATTTTTATCCTACCCAATAGTTGGTCAATTTGAGTTTTCAATGCCACCCCATTATATTCTAATGGACGGCCTTGGTCATCAAAAGGATTCCACCCGCCCTTGACACTGGCCCAATCTTTGGTCAAGGTTGCCATAAAAACCTGCTGCACCTCATCACCTCTCAAGTTATAGGAAGCAATGAGTTGTATTATGTCGGTGCAGTATTGTTCAACGTCTTCAGAAGGCAATGCCATTCCTTCTGTAGCTGATTTTACATCGGCTTGTGTCCATGTTCTGTATACTAAAATTGTGGGGCCCCCGTCATCATGAGGATTTGCTACTTGAATCATTGGGTAAGCGTCAGCTACTTCCGCTCCCATGTAGCCTGGGCCGCAGCTTGCCGCGGGGGCTGAGGGAGAGGGAGCTTCTGACTTCACGCGGCTCCGCGTCACCATGGCATGAGCAGAATCACTATATTTTGGAGGATCATCTGCGCTTGACAATTTGGGGTACAAAGTTGGAAAGGATGGTTCGCTTTGGCGTCCCACAACGCCTTTCTTTGTAATTTGATCATCCTTTTCATCTTCATTTATCACACCCTCAGCTACGGCCCTCAAGCGAGGCCGCGCTGATGTTGTTTCATCATCTTCCTGCCTATGCAACAACAAGCTCTCTTTGGATTTTTCTTCACTCCCCTTATTCTTCAATTTTTCTTTCAATTGTCCACATTTTCTTTTCTCAGCTTCCAATTCCCATTGTACTATTAAATGATACCCGTCTTTATTCTTTTTATCCGCGCCACACTTGGCTTTAATTGATTGCTTTAGGTCATTTAATGATTTTGAGCTCAGCTGGCCATCAAAGTTGTAATCGGTTATCCATTTGTCAAGATATTTTACATTTTCTGGGTCGACCCATTCCATTAATTTCCAATCCTTGCATTTTAGTTTATGTCGGGGTAGGGACTTTCGCTTACTATTTAAGTTTCCCATAGTTTATTTTTCTAAATTTTGGAGTTGGTAGTTTAAATGGCACCTACAGTGTCCTAAAACCAACTTTATTCACAGGACAGTGGTAAAAAATTCAATGTGTGGTAAGTCTCCTTTCACCTCCCCCGAAAGAGTTGATGCCTCTGCACCTACACAAAGCCACCGTTTACAATCCTGTGTGTTTATATAGAGGAGCGCTCAAATGAGATCACTCTCAGTCAAACCGTACACAAGCATACCACGCGCGATTTTTGTTAATAACAGAGGAGTCTGCCCCTCCTGCTGCGGAATTTAACTAACATAAAACGTTAGGGGGCTCCACATCCGCCCCTGCAGAATTTAACTGTTTTTAGTTGTACTTGATAGGGTCTAGAATTCTCAAGGTTTTTTTTGGTTTTGTTTTTTTTAATAACAGAGGAGTCCGCCCCTCCTGCTGCAGAATTTAACTAGCTTGAAAGCTAGGGGGCTCCACATCCGCCCCTGCGGAATTTAACTGTTTCTATTTAGTAGAATTAATATTCCTACTCACGGTCTGCTGATTCTCTTCCTCGGAAGATCTCGTCAACCCTCCCGGTATCCAGCCGGACTGATCGAGACAGTCCCGTCAAAGGGTTTTTGTTTACCTCGGCCGAGGATTTTCGCCTGCGTCGAAGAGTCCGCTGGACCCGCCAGGTGTGTCGAGATCCCGGACGAGCCCCCAATTTCTGTCAGGTTTATTTCGCTGACTGAATACGTGAATAGAAGAGCAACAGCAAACAAACCACAAGTGAGACAGAAATATTAAGTCTTTTCTCGCGAGGAGTGCAGTACAGATCCTTCACAACAATCTCACTACACTAAAATATCTGTATGCACTCCCGCTCTTTTTATTTGGATTTGCCCTACCCACAGTGTGAGACAAGAGCCAACTAAGGGGAGGGGGGAGGCATGTGGGCCTTGTCTCGTAAGCAAAAAAATCACTAGGTGTTTACATACTGATAAGAACATCTGGGAAGAGGAGTTTGAGTGGACTGGATACAGAAGAAAAAAACCTTTGACCTCTAGTAAAAACATAGCAAGGGAAGTTTTACGACATTGTGTAGGATGCAACAAGCTAAGTTATTTATTACTGGTTATATACATTCCAACCTAATCCTACAATAAAGATAGTTAGGAAAAACCGTGACTTTAATGGTCACTTGGAGGTTCATCTGGGGTGCAAGACAGCAATGAGGCATGTTGTCTAACAAAGTGGTCATTGTCAGAAAGGAACGGTAGATGTCTTCCTTTTTGTTGAGTTGTCACTGAGTTGCCAGCTACGTCCTGTCTGACCCAGCTGTAATCTCTCTTCTATGGTACATCATAAAAACAGCAAGGCCAAACAGCGAGCATCTCTTGCAGGACTATTGGGGTAAAGCATTGATTAGAAAACGCATGATAACATATATATACATTTTTCTAACAGACCTGCTGGGCGATTTTAGGACGAGGCACATTGCATCCGCCCGAGCTCAAACCCTCGCTGTCCTTCGGACGTTTCCTCTTTTTGCTGGCCGTCATGGTTTGGCGTACCCTGGGGACAAACGTGGAGACATTAATTGCTATGAGAGCAAACGTTGTGGTATGTTCTAAAGCTGTAAAAAGACCTCTCCTCCTTGTTCTGGGTCCGCTCCCTCTCTGTAGACAGAGCCTCCTCCAGATCTTTCACTTTTTGGCCGGCTTCCAACTCCACCATGCGAGACTCGTGCTGGCTTTGGACCATGCGCAAGTCCTACGTGAGACGTGAGAATGACTCAGCTTTATTTTCATTAATTAAATAAGCGATAGTGATGGTAATTACCGACCGCGGAATGCAGCTTCTTTTCAAACTCCAGCTCATCTTTAAGGATTTGAATGTGATGCGACTTCCTGAGCAAAAACAGTATTAAACCCTCGACGCAGTCAAATGCGCTATTTATATTGATGTGCGACTATGGGATGGTTAACTGAAAGTCCAATTGAGCTGCAATTAGTCACGAGGAGGATTTTCCTTGGGGTGTGGCCCCAGCAGCAAAGCAATTATGTCAGCACTAATATCCACTATCCATTTTGTTGTTGGCATATTTTTGATAAAATGGCCGGGCGGGCCTCACCTTGCTTCCAGCTCGTCAAAATCAATCTTCAGCTTGGACAACTTCACCTGCAGACGTTCACGCTCTGTGGCCTCTGAGTCCAGAGCCGCACGGGCTTTCGCCAGATTGGATTCTTTCTTCGTGTCCCTGTGATGACAGATATACACATAAACTGAGAATATGGAAAATTTCGGGCAGTCGGAGAAATCAGCGTGAACAAACAAATACATACAGCCGAGTTAAAAAAACACCAGAACAATCAAGTCAAGTCAAGTTTATTTGTATAGCCCTAAATCACAAGCAGTCTCAAAGGGCTTCACATAGACAGAAATTGACAATTATTCTCAAAGCATCCCCTGATCTTAAGCTCCCAAAAGGGCAAGGAAAAACTTAAAAACCCCTACCAGGGGAAAATGAGAAACCTTGAGAAGGGACCACAGATGGAAGGATCCCCCTTTCAGGATCATCAGGTTGAAATGGATGCAGAGAGGGCACAAATGATACAACATGAAAATCAATTAAATAAAAAGTGGATGTCCATGTCATAGCAGAGGGCTGCCGAAGGAGCCCTCAATTGTCCTGGCAGTGTGTTCGAGGAGGTTGAGCTGCAGTTCCCCCATCCTGAATTGGCCCACGAGAATCCAGAAAGCCGCTGTCAGCATGGGTGCCACCTAACCACCTCCCCGGCCGGGGAGGGGGGAGGGAGGGGCTGGAGAGGGAGAGAAAACAAACTCCAGCCGAATCGGCCACTACAGGTTAGTTAAAGGCCATGTCATAGAAATGTGTCTTTAAACGTGTCTTAAATGTTTCTACTGAGGTAGCAGTCCTAATATCCATTGGTAGGGCATTCCAAAGCTCTGGAGCCCGAATAGAAAATGCTCTAGAGCCTGCAGACATTTTCTTGGCCCTCGGTGTCGCTAAAAGGGTAGCGTTTTGCGAACGAAGGTTACGAGACGGAACATAAGGAACAACTAGGTCGACGAGATATGAAGGCGCTAAGCCATGCAGCGATTTATAGGTTAGTAGAAGAACCTTGAAGTCACATCTTAAATGGACCGGGAGCCAATGTAAGTTGGCTAGTATTATCACCATGACAATTGCGAACACACAGAAAGAAAATAAATAACTGGAACATCACTCAAACACCGGTGATCCCATCGTGAGTCCCACATATGGGATGGTTAACTGAAAGTCCAATTGAGCTGCAATTAGTCACGAAGAGGATTTTCCTTGGGGTGTGGCCCCAGCAGCAAAGCAATTGTGTCAGCACTAATATCCACTATCCATTTTGTTGTTGGCATATTTTTGATAAAATGGCCGGGCGGGCCTCACCTTGCTTCCAGCTCGTCAAAATCAATCTTCAGCTTGGACAACTTCACCTGCAGACGTTCACGCTCTGTGGCCTCTGAGTCCAGAGCCGCACGGGCTTTCGCCAGATCGGATTCTTTCTTCGTGCAGGGCTCGAAACTAACGATTGCCCGATTGCCCGGGGCAAGTAGCGATGGCAGACGGGCAAGTAGAATTTTTTCCTCACTTGCCCGAACTTGCCCTGCCATAATACCATGTTTTCAAGCTGTAAAAAGACGATTTTGTGCATAATTTCTCGCAACTTCTGCCGCTTCTGGTCCGACATTTTGTTTTCTAGGGAGCGGTTAGTTTCTCGTGTAAGTCTGCAATACATTGATAACGGCAAAGCGCTTCGTAATTAAATGCATGCTCTCTCACCCGTCCCTGGCTCTTCTGCGCCTGCGCACCAGCAGAGCTTGTTTCCGGTTGGCGGATACGAAGGCATATGAAGGCAAAACTTATAGTGTTGTCTTTTTTATTGCAAAAATGTGTCGGGCAAGTAAAAATCCACTCCAAAAAAATTCGGGCAAGTAAAATTTTGTTTCGGGCAAGTAAAATTTTCTCCAACTTGCCCGAGGGCAACTTGGGCAAAAAATAAGCTTCGAGCCCTGTGCTCCCTGCTCCCGGAAAGAGGAAGCAAGCAACAATGAACTGGATTTCAAAATAAAGTCGCGTCTAATGTCCGAGGTCAAACACGGCGATATAAATCGATGTTTACCTTTAGCATCGATGCCAATAAATCGTAGAGCATTATATGGATTAATCGATGTGTATCGATGTATCGTTACACCCCTACTCAACGACCGTCTGCAGCTGGAGGTGAGCAAGCTGAGGGAGGAAACTCCACACAGGTAGGGCCAGAGGTGGAATCGAACCAGCACCCACCTAACTGTGAGGCGGACGTGCTACCCAGTGCCCCACCGAGCCGCCCTTAGGATCCATCCGTTGCATAGTTTCTTTGAACCATTGCAAAGAGTGAGTTTTTTTTTTATGTGTATTTACAAAGGAACCTTTGTTTGACTTTGAAGAAACCTCTATGCAGTTTCTTTGATAAGTGCAATCAGGCATTGGTGTAATGCATGACACTGAGTCTTTCCTGGATCAGCAGACGCAAGCTCGAGATGGCGACCCCAGAAAACATTCCTCAAGGTGCAAACAACGCCCTCTCCCAGGAGGTGGAAGATCTCCGCAAGCTCAACGACCTTCTGGGCATTTACGTCGACAACGCCCGTTCCCGGGAAGTGGGGAACGCCGGCTTGCTTTTGCGCATCACTGAATCCGAAACAGAGGTGTCCCGGCAGATGACGGGCCTGAAGGCCGTTTTCGAGACGGAGCTGGCGGATGCCCGTGCGACTCTGGACTCTGAGGCCAAAGAGCGTGCACGTCTGGAGCTGGAGGTGAGCAAGCTGAGGGAGGAAATCAAGGAGCTGAAAGCAAGGTGAGGCCCGGCCATTTTATCAAAAATATGCCAACAACAAAATGGATGCTGGATATTAGTGCTGACATAATTGCTTTGCTGCTGGGGCCACACCCCAAGGAAAATCCTCCTCGTGACTAATTGCAGCTCAACATTGGACTTCCAGTTAACCATCCCATAGTCCAGGGGCGGGCAAACTTTTTGACTTGCGGGCCGAATTGGGTTCTAAATTTTGACCGGGGGGCCGAACCAGGAGCAGATGGATGTAGTGTTTGTGTGTAAAGGTCATATAAATGACATGTAAAGGTCATTGCATAAAAGCTTTTTACTTTTAGCATGGATTTTTTGAAAACAAATGCATTTATTAACAGCATTAAAAAAATATTTCACCAAAAAACTACTATCAGTGATTCTTATTAAATACGACATTGTTATGATGTATAACATTTTCCATCACTTCAGCGCCTGCAGGTCAGATTTATGAAATATGTTTATCTAATGAGGCAACATCACATCCAACGGCAAACATTCTGACCAAATACATCATCTTGAAGAATCAGTGAAAGAATACATCTAAATAAAGAAATCAATAGTATTGTTGGTTTCCCTTTTTTGCCAGTGCATCATAGTCTGGGGTAAAATTTGTTGATTGATTGATTGATTGATTGATTGATTGAATATTTATTGATCCCCAGGGGTGGGGAAATTCAGGCCCCAGCAGTATTAATACCACAGAGTGGGTATACAAAAGACGCACAAATGGCATGAGCGCAACTCAACAGGCTCTTATAAGGCTGCCACACAACGGCGCCACAAAGAAAGCCAGAAAGTGCTCAAGATAAAAGCCATCAAAGCAAAACAAAGATAAAAGACAAAGGAAAAAAAGTAACTGTGGCCAACCAGCACCCCTCAATACAAGAGAACACCCCAAAACACACTAAATAGCCTCCACGGGGTCCATAGACAGGTGTAGGGGCAGTCCAGTTCAACGGCGCCCAATGGACCGTGGTCGTGAATCGGTGAAAAACATCACAAAGCAGGCAAACGTGTGAGCAGCGTCCTGGGCACCCAGTCGGGTGCACGTGCAGATGGTCACCACGGGGCTAGCATGGCGAAAGTCGTTGGTTCCGACGAGCACGAGGGAGCGGACTCCCCACAGGGGTTGCGGCTGCAAGGCCAAGGCGAGGGACCCGGTCATCACTGCCCGGATAAGCAGGAAGCCGCCGTAGAGTTACGCCGGTCTCGACCGATGATCCCGGTCCCAGGAAGAAAAAAAAATAATACAAAATATCCGATCCGAAGAGATACCGAGGTGCGGTAGAAGGCACCAGCATCGCCGAATGGACAAAAAGACAGAAAGAAAAAGGAGAAAAGAAAGAAATAAAGAGGAAAAGAGAGAACACTGCTGGGAGGCAGCCACTTACGGCGCCATACCGAAAGAAAATTCTTAGGATAGAGCCGAGGTGTCGGTCCGTTAACCTAGATCTGTGACTGGCTTTGTTGACGTTCATGTGGCTGAACGTCACGTCGCGTACGTCGAGCCAAATTGGCCACTCTCTTTTAAACACTCGGCACTGTGTCCACCTTGCTTTTTCTTGGGCGACTCATTTTAATAGAAGGATTCCAGGGGAAGGTTTGTGGGTGGCTTTCCCATCTACTGGGGAAACATAGTAATTGTAGGGAAAATGACCCCCCCCAAACATTTATAATACACTTTATTCAGGTTTGGCGGGCCGGATTAAACGGCCCCGTGGGCCGGATGTGGCCCGCGGGCCGTAGTTTGCCCATGTCTGCCATAGTCGCATATCAACATAAATAGCACATTTGACTGCGTCCATCCATTTTCCATATTCCCAGTTTATTACACGATTATCATCACTATCGCTTATTTTTAATTCATGAGAATAAAGCTGAGTCATTCTCACGTCTCACATAGGAGTTGCGCAAGGTCAAACGCCGGCACGAGTCTCGCATGGTGGATTTTGAAAACGCCCCCCAGGAAGATTATGAAAGTAAACTGCCCGAAGCCTTGATGAAGATGCAAAGCCAGCATGAACTTCAAATTAAACTCTACCTTCAAAAAGAGGTAACCATTTATCATTTGGACTTTAGAATCTGTCTCAGCTGCAAAAGTTTAAAAAGTCTGTGTTGACACTAGCTTGCAGCCCGTGATGCAAAAGTGAAAGATCTGGAGGAGGCTCTGTCTCCAAAGAGAGACCTCCTCGGGGAGAAAGACCGAGAAATGGTCGACATGAGGGAGCGGTTGGAGCAGAAGCTGGATAAGTATCAGGAGCTAATGGATTTCAAGCTAGCGTTGGATCTGGAGATAAGTGCCGACAGGAGCTGGATGAGTATCAGGAGCTAATGGATGTCAAGCTAGTGCTGGATATGGAGATAATTGCCTACAGGTAGGTGCTTGACAGCGAGGAGGAGAGGTGTGTGTGGCTTACAAACATACCACAACTTTTCCTCTCATAGCAATTAATGTCTCCACGTTTGTCCGCACGGTACGCTCGACCACGTCGGCCAGCGGGAAGAGGAAGCGTCCCAACGACACGGACAGCGAGGCTTCGAGCTTCGCCGGAAGCGCTGTGACTCGTACTCCCATCACCCAGCAGGCCTCTGCTAGCGGGCAGGTCACCGTGGATGAGGTGGAGCAGGACGGCAAATATGTCCGACTCAGCAATAAAGGAGATGAGGTCAGTGGATGTGTCACAGTGGAACATCGCACATCTTACAAAATTTACACATTTTCCAGTAACGACTAACCTGTTGAGATCAATTTCAGCTGCACGGCACACGAGGAGCTCCAGCAGACCCGGATCCGACTGGAGTCCCTTTCGCACCCTAACCCTAACTCTAACAGGACGCCACTCAGAAGGGGAAGGAGTTCAGGACCCCAACAGCCTGGAGATCACAAACTCCGCCAGTGGCGAGCAGTGCTTGCATCCCACTACAGAGTCCCGGCACCATTCGTCACGGATGTAGACGCGCATTCCACCTTCTCGCGATGTTCCCCCTCGTACAATGGCCCGGTCCGCCCGCTAGCCGCTCCAGATGTACAGCAGAGTCCGGAATGTTGACGGTCAACCAAGTCCCAGTGAACACGAGCACACAGCAGTTACGCACTGTCCGGTTCGTAGATCTCAGCAGGCGAATGTCAACCATGTTGTTGTCCAGCGATCGAATATTCGCCAGAAGAATGGAAGGCACGGCCGGGCGAGCCGAGTTGGCTTCAGCCTCCTCGCACACCGCTTCCGACGCTCCCCAACCGGGGGAGGAATAGCAGAAGATGCTTAGATTCACATTATGATCATTCTGGAAGGACAGTGTGGTTCACTCTTGTGATGGTGGTACCACAACTGAGCCCTGCGAGCTCCATCAGCTGGTCCACACTGAAGCCGTACTCACTGAAGAGCTCCTCATCAATGCGCTGGGCTTCCTCTTGTCTGCAGAAGAAATACAAGTACCGGTTTTTTTCCATGTATAATGCGCAAAATTTAACTAATTTATTGTCCTAAAATCTGGGGTGTGTGGTGAATGGTCTTTGTTGTTTCGCTGGTCTCCAAAAACACTCGGTGGACAATGGCTGTCCCGGCCAAGCACTCCAGTGACACACGGCTGATTGGGAAAAGATTTTATTCAACCGATGTCAAAGTGATGTCTCTCCAAATGTTTGAGTGGCCCCAAAAGCAAAGATGGTTCAGCTCTCGACGGCACAGATGTTCGCCCCAAAAAAGCTCCCCCCTCTGACAGACAAGCCTATCTTATACCTGCCCGAACCGTTGATGTCATGACTTGGGATGCAGCTGCTGTTCGTATTTTAGTCTACTCGTTGCTCCCAAATGTCCTAAGAAGGACATGTAGAAGACGCTTTCCCCTGCATAACAACAGCTGCTCCCTTCTATATTCTAAGTTGCTATACCTTGCAGAAACTGAGGCATCTCTGGCCAGCCAAAATAGCTTATGGTCTCCTCACTGCAGCTAAGTCACCATTTAAGGTGACATACGGCGACGCCTAGAATCTAAAATTTACCTCATTCCCCCCTCCGGGACGTTATAAATGTCCCGAAAACGGTCCGAAAAAGAAAGATGACATCGGTAAACATCCAAAAATCTTCACCCAACCAAATTTTACAGTCACGTCTACAATACGGCCTAGAAAATCGCAGCCTAAATCACGCTCAAGACATGCTACGCAAGGTTACATTGTCTAGGAAAGCTCAAACTCTTTAGGTATCCAACTGCTCCTCGACAGCAACCTGAGGCCTCACAGGAACCACAAATAAAGATAATTGAAGTCCACCTCCTCCAAATGACGATAACCACCCCCCTTAGGTAATACCGTAACACCATCGATAATTTGGGAAGTAATGAATTTGGCGTGGTCCGTTAGAAACCCCAAAAAGCTGTCGGCCCTCCCTCGAGAAAAAAACTGCCAGTCTAATGACAAGGAAAAAGAGGGAGGCCCTTCCTAACAACCCCAGTGATTCCCTCCACCTGGCGTCAGCCAGGTAACAAGGAGTCCTGGCACACATCACAAAACAGTATGAGCTCACAGAACAGTAAGAAAAAGAAATGACACGTTCAACGACTGCCAAACGGTCAAGTCGCATCGCCACCTAATCAACATGCCATGATTTAACAAAAGGAGGTATAAAAACGGAACAAAACAACGAGGTATACAACAAAGAGGTATCAAAACATGCTTATCAACTCAAAACCCCGAAATGTAGCCCCCCTTCTCATGTGTGAGTGCGTGCTGAGGCAGAGTCCAGTCCACCGAATCTTCCCATGGTGGGTCGTGCCAGGTACCCCTGCCCAGGGCCTGCTGTCCATACAAAGTCCTTATGTCCAGTTCACTGTCCATAGAGTCCCTTGCACGGCCCCGGTCCACATCCAGGGGTTCTGCAACGAATGAGAACTTCTGCCAGTATCCAGTGATGGCAATGGCACGAAACACAAAGCACACATGCAACTTTGACATAACGAAGGTGGTAAAGTCTGTCAAGGGCCGGGCAACACTGTACGGTGGACCACATCACACTGGAATCATGCAACACAGCAAAAGAAAATTGAAAATCGGAATACCAAGACATTGGTGCTGTGTTCTTGTTCCCTACACCTGGTTTTCCGCTCACATCACTGTCCTATCCCCGGTCCTTTATTTATTTTTAGTGTTTTCTATCGCTACTCTCAGTCCTCCCTACCTTTGTACTCACGTCGCCAATCTGTTAAATTTAATCCGAGTACCTATCATTTATTAGCATCCCATCCGCGCATTTCAGATCTGCATCGCGGTCGAACGGGAGTAACGGCATCTGGGTCTGGTCCCTCGGCATTACCACACCTATCCACCGTAATATCATGGCCTTTGCACAAGTCAATATCACAGTGCAAAAACAAAACATTACACACAGCGATATCCCGAGTGCCCCCAGCACCTGCGCCACTATCGTTCCCACAGGTCCCAGTCTATCCTGTATCCACCCCGTCGCTGACCAACCAGCGCCCTCAGACGGCCCAAAAGAATCCCGAATGACTCTAAGCGCGTCGATGATACTGGTGATGTTGTCAGTGTTATCTGGGATCAAAGTGTAGCAAGCGTCGTCCGTCAAATTTAGGGCTACGCACAACCCCCCTTGCCTTGCCAAGATATAATCCAAAGCCATGTCGTGTTTAAGCAGAGTCAGCCGATGGCTCCTTTGGGTAAGCGACAACTGTCTGAAACCCTTGATCGTCTCATTCGCGAACCCCTGAAGGGTATACGTGATGTTATCAATGTGATCTGCCAAAAATGTGACCCCATACCAGGGAAAAATCCCAAGGCCCCATTTTTCTCCCAAGCTAATTCTCCAATGATACGCGTCCGTAGTATGAAACGCTGCCATCTCTCTCTTAGCCCTACTAGGGACCTCCCTAAAAGCCTTCTCCTCAGGCTTGTGGCCCTTCCTAATCGCCAACACCTCGAACGGAAGCTTCAGGGTGGCAGAATAGCAGCAACCCATCCATCCATACGGCAAAAACAAATAAGCTCTAGTTCCACAAACCCACCAGATGTCTCTAAGATTCCCTACAGTCGTGTTCCCAGGCACCGTGCGATTCGCCACCATCACAGTAATCGCCTGATAGGAGTCTGGTAGAGCAAAGGTCACCGGATGGACGGCTCCCCTCTGCCCCCATGCTTCTCCTGGGAATTGCATGGAGTAATAGTCGCAGTCTGCCACCCCCATAGGCACCCCCGGCCCTCCATGTGTCACATTAGAGCAAAAACAGGTGGGCACCTTTACAGATGGCACATCTATGGATTCTGGCACCGCGACTTGGATGTCCTCATGCACGGCGAGCAAATCCAAGTAGGGAAGTTCGCTTATCCAGGCGCACTCCCCTGTGGGCTTGAAAATCTTCCTGACCTGCGCGTCGGTTTCAGGTGCCTTCCACGACTGTTCGTATACCAACCAAAGCAATAATCTAAGCTGGCAATTGTCGGATACCGGCACCGGTATGGTCTGGAACACGGCCTTAAGCGTACTTGGTGATTTCACTCTTACTAAACACGGCCCACTCACCGCCTTAGACGATTTAATCGAATGCACCATCAGTTGATACCACATGTTCCTTCCTGCCCATTCATCGACCCCAGGTAATGCCAAGGCGTCGAACCCATAAGCCTTCCATGCAATCTCCCGTCTCGCCATGGCATGCAAATTGGCTTGCACCTCTGCCGGGGACCAGTTCGATTCCGCAAGCGCTTCGTTAACATTTTCTGGAACGTCAGGCGTCGGCTCTACAGCCTCTACCTCCGACATGAGCGTCCCTGAAGCGGCAGACTGTGTTTCAAAGCTGTCACCAATTGTTGTCAAGGGTAAGGCGACATTTTTTATGGTGACTGCTTCTTCCTTTTTGACCCCTTCCGCGACGGGGCTGTATGGATGCTGTTTCGCAATTTCTTTTCTCTCCACCAACGTCACGAAATTAACGCTGTCCACCGTCTTATGGCCGCCCGTGCGGTCTGCCTTTCTCGCCCCCCGTTTGAGACAAGTACACGTATAGTACCCGAAATCATCTATGCCAATTTTTGTCAGAAGTAGAGCACAATCTCCTAGCACCTCAAACCGTCTATATGTATTTAATAACAGCACATTGTCCGCATGTGTTCGCCCGGCCAGGGCAAGTATGTTACCGGTGTTGTCTTCCCATTCGGCGGTGCGTCTGCACAGGGACCCTTCTTCCTTTCTGCAATTGCATGGCAGTATTGCAGCCCCCACCAACACTCCCTCAACATTGCTCAATGTACCGCTCCGGCCGGACTCTGTGGCGGACTGGGCGTCCGCCGCTGGGTCCTGCTGGGTGGCGTTGTTCTCTGGGGGCACTACCTCCGGCGGTAGTTGGCTCAGTGTTGTTGTGCTGAGGGTCGTCATCTGCGCCTGGGGCGGGTGCGTCGTCAAGATCGATATCGTTGAATTGTTGGTCTCCTCTGTCGTCGGCTGTGCTGCCCGTGATGTCCTCAGGGACAGGTTCAGCAGACACATTATCCACCACAGCTTGATCATGCCCATCTTTGTCCCGATCCGGGCCCTCTGGCGATTCTTGTTCTGGCAGTGGTTCTGCAGTTTCGCAGTCGCGCCTCCCTCTTTGGGGATCTTCATCTTTGGGCACCTTGACGCAGTGTGTCAAATGGTACCAAGTTGGCGACCCTTGTACTTGCACCGCAGTTCCGGTACAGCGGACAACTTCGAATGGCCCCTGCCGCCTTTCGTTGAACCACTTGCGCCGGAACACTTTCACATACACCTTGTCTCCTGGCTGAACAGTGTCTTTAGTATTTGCCTCGAGTCTCTCTTGTGCCTCTTCTTGTTTCTGCCTGTCAACAACATAGGTGGAAATATCCCTATGTATCGTGGTTAAGTGTTTGACATAGGCTTTCATTTCGTCCTCCAAAATTGACAGGCTTGGGCCTTTCCCACTGGTTCGCAAACATGGTGAAGGCATGCGTCTACCGGTTGCCAATTCGTGTGGGGTCAAATGCAAATCGCGTAGTTGACTCGACCTGCAGACCATCAGTGCCAGTGGTAAGGCAGCTATCCAATTCAAGCCTGTATGTTGACAAATTTTGGAAATTCTATTTTTTAAAACGCCGTTCATTTTTTCACAAATGCCTTGGCTTTGTGGATGATATACTGCGCCAAGCCGCTGTTTAATTCCCAATTTTTGAAATATGATTTTGACCGTTTTATCCACAAACTCTCTCCCGTTATCTGAAGAAATCCTATCCGGCAGACCCCATCTGCTGATGACTTCACGGCACAGGAACTTGGCCACAGACTGAGCATCTTTTCGTTTAGTTGGACAGGCCTCCGGCCATCTTGAGAATCGGTCTACGACCACCAACATGTATCTTTTCCCTTCAACAGGTTGTATCATGTCGACGAAATCTATCACTAGTTCTCTCATGGGGCCATTAGGAGTCGGGATGTAACCCGTGGGGGTGGCTACCCCTCTCCTCACATTGTTTTTCAAACAAATTACACATCTTCCAATAACCTGGTCGATTTGTTCGAGCAGATAGGGCGCCCAAAACCCATATTCTGCGGTTATTTTTCGCTTCACCTCCCCCCTTGACACATGGGCTAACCCATGTGCCTCCTGGATTAACAGTCCCAACAAATCTGGCGGCGCCACTATCAGACCCTCGTGATTTCTCCAAACGCCGGTAGAGTCCTGACTCGCCCCCCTCTGTGCCCAAAGATGTTTGTCCATCGGATTAACGGCCGTTTGCATCAACAGTACATCTCTGAGCGTGACCCTGTCCTCGAGGTCAACCTCATGCGTTACTAACAAAACTCTTCCCTTCTGGCTTCCCTTCGTGACAGCCCTGGCTGCCTCGTCTGCCATCTTGTTTCCCTGCGTAACCCTGGACGCATCGGACTTGTGGGCCGCACACTTCGCGATGGCTATTTCACTGGGCTTCATCATAGCCATCAGCAGTCTCATTATCTGCGCATGATGCTGGATGGGGGAACCGTCAGTTTTCTTGAAGCCCCGATTCCTCCACACAGCACCAAACAGGTGGCACACACTATGCGCGTATGCGGAATCTGTATAGATCGTCACTCTTTTCCCTTCCGCGAGCAAGCACGCTTCCGTTAACCCCACTAGTTCAGCAAGCTGGGCCGAGGCTGGTTGTGGCACCACTTCGGCTTTGATTGTCGCAAACTCAGGACCTTGCGCTTGTACCACTGCATAGCCAGCGCACAAATTTTCCCCGACTCGATAACAAGAACCGTCCGTCCAGAGTTCGAGATCCGCCTCGCCCAAGGGGATGGCTTGCAAACCAGACCGTAATCTCGAGTATTTTTCTGACTCATGTAAGCAATCGTGAGGGTCTCCGTCCTCTGAAGTTGGCAAAAATTCAGCTGGGTTTACAGTAGTACACCTTGCTAGAGTGACATCCTCTTGCTCCAAAAGTCTGTAATAGTCCCGGAGCCGGGGCTCTGTCAAGGTGTACTTGCCATGGTTTAACAGAGTCCGAAGACTATGGTGAGTCAGAATGGTCACAGGATAGCCCATGGTTATGGCAGAGGCTTTGTCGTACATCAAATAGACTCCCACCATAGCTCTATAGCAAGGCGGCAGTCCCATCTCCACCTCGGAATAGGATGTTGAATAATAGGCCACAGGTTGGGGTCCAGACCCGGTGCCTGTAGGCTGACAAAGAATCGCACACGCAAACTTTCCCCCTGCTGAGATTGACGTGAATAACACGAAATTTTTGGAATAGTCTGGTAAAGCCAATGCCGGGGCCTCTTGCAACCTTGCCTTGGTTGTTTCAAACGCCACAAGGCCATCCTGTGTCCAATCCAGTGTTGCGTGGAGGTCATTATTGCCTGTGTCTTTGATCATAGCCCTTAGCGGCCCTACCAATTTGGCGTATTCTTCGACCCAGGAGGCCGAATAGCCCGCTATTCCCAGAAATGTTAACATTTGCCTGACGGTTCTGGGTTTCGGAGCCGTCCGTATGGCCTCCAAATGGCCATCTGAGATACGTCTCTGTCCATATGATATTTTCTGACCCAAATAGTCAACTTGTTTTTTACAGTATTGCAATTTCTTTTGGGACACTTTATGACCATTTTCTGCCAAAATTTGCAACAGTCTGATTGAGTCTTTGTGACACGTTTCAACATCTACGGCACAGACAATAATATCGTCCACATATTGAATAACAGTGCTCTGCACCTGTCGTTCCAGCCCTTCGAGGTCATCTTTTAACACTTTGTTAAACACATGAGGGCTATGTTTATAGCCCATAGGAAGTCTCTGATATTGATAAAACTGCCCCTTGAATGTAAACCCGAACAGTCCTTGTGATTCACAGCTGAGTGGGACACTGAAAAAGGCGCCACAAAGGTCCACCACTGAGAAGCACTCAGCATCCGGCGGTATCTGTGCCAGCAGGGTGTGCGGATCCGGCACATCGGCTACATTGTCAATTACCACCTCGTTCACTGCTCGAAGATCATGTACCAGCCGATGGGTGTTGTCAGGTTTTTTCAAGGGCAATATTGGCGTATTACTAAGAGGGGTCTGCGTTATTCTTAACACATTTGCCACGAGCAGCCCTTCAATCTGTGTCTCGATCCCTTGAACTGCTTCCTCTTTCAGTGGATACTGTGTTTTCCACGGCGGCCTACAGCCTGGCCGAAGATCCACTTTTACCGGTTGCGCTGATTTTACAAGTCCAATATCTGTACTATGGCGCGACCACAGGTAGTCAGGGACCTGCCGCAACATGTCCTCTTTGAGTTGATCAGTCGCCATACTGAGGATGGAGTCGTGCGACAGCTGCACCGTTTGTGGTTGTCCGTGTCCGTGCGCTGAGATCATGATCTTCATATACTGCTTATCAGCGCTCACCCACAGCGCAACGTTTCCTTCCAGCGGGGAAAACTTGCGCCTCTCCGCCTCCACCATCATCTCCCCCACATGTTGCTGCTCACAGTCCTCTGCCACCAACAAGGTCACATGTGGGATGCTATTTTTGACCTTGAATTCCTTGTTGATGTATATGTCTCTCTGTATTTTCATGGCCACTCCCTGTGGTCCCAGGACGATACAAGTCCCATTCAATTGCACTCCATGGGGTTGCCGACGTAACCACTCTTCTGCCTGGGCCTGCGTTAGGTCTTTGTGGTATTGTAATGTACAGTGAAACGGGTACTCGGGGGTCCTTGCTCCTGGTTTATTGGAGTGGATAAACTTTTCCCATTTCTTGTATGGTTTCAACAGGTCGTCGCTGATCTTACCCACCCAAAATACAGTGGGTGTTGACTTCCTGGACTCTGACAGCATCATCACCTGATGGCACGCTTGGTATGGGATTTCAATCTCACATCCATCGGGGGAACACTTTATGGTGCAGTTTAATCCACACAAAGCATCTCTGCCAAGGAGGGCAATAGGTGTACGGTCTGAGACCAGGACTGGTATTCTTATCGTGTGGTCTTGCCAGCAGAGCTTTACTGGTCTTGTGGAAGGGATCAGCTGTTTAATACCCTCGAACCCTATTGTCCGCACGAAATGACCGGACATGGGGAGATGTGTAGCGTCTTCGGGCCGGATACAAGTGAAAGCAGCTCCGCTGTCAACCATAGCTGTTAATGGTTGATCATTTACTTTCACTGTTATTATTGGCTCCTGTTCCGGACCTGACACTACCAGCTGACATCCCCCCTTAGGGCACTCTGGGCACCCCTAAAATCCGGGCTCCGGGCCCCCAAAGGGGTGTGCCGGGCCTTGGGGCATTTGGACTCGTTGTTTGACGCCCCCTCTGAAGCCACCTCCAGGGGAGCTGTTGTTGGGTCTGTCGCAGTGGCGAGCCATGTGGCCTGGTTTCCCGCAATTGTAACACACAGTAGGTCTTTGTTGTAGGCCCCCCGGGAGATTCGGCCTTCCTGCCCATCCTTTGTCTCCACGGGCTTTGGCTCCCCAGAGATGGGTCTGTCTATTTCCCCATTGAGGGGCTGGACTGAAGGGCACTGCCATAGCTGACTGCGGCGGTTGTCCAGGCGGGGGCGTGGGCTGTAATATGATTTGTTGCGGTGGAGCTTGCACCACGACCGTCTGCTTCTTCTCCTTCTTATTGTCCGCGAGTTGCACCTGGTTCAGCCTCCTCACCACTTCTTGGTCTTGTTCCTTTTGGGCCATCTCCTTCTTGCGGAACCAATCAACTTGATGAGCTACGTGATCGGTGTAGACATTAGTCGTCATGTTTCCCAGTCCCACTACTTCAGCCAGTTTACTCCTCACTTGCAGGGGCAGGCCCTTCTGGATCTTATCCCGCAAGATAGATTTTTCCATTTGGGTTGTGTCCGGGTCGTTTCCAGTAATGTGTCTCCAAGTTTGATGCGCTCTTGCCACGTATGAGCGTGCATTCTCCATCGGTCCCAGGGGTTCGATCACAATGTTATCGGGGTTTGCATTGGTCGGATAAGCTGCCTTCAGTGCTCCCCACATCTGGCCTCGGACTGCTGCAAACAGGTCGGAGTCATTCGCTGATGTTGTGGTAAATTGATGTAGCCCTGCTTCTCCCAAAAGGTCTTTCATGGTATGGACCTACCACATTAGCCAGGAGCCTCTTGATGTCGCCTACCGCAAACTGCGTCCCCACCATGCACTCCTCCAACTTGGATATCCAAGGGTGTGCTCCATCCTGAATGGTGGGCAGCTTCTCAAGGATGGCTGACATGTCGGAATTCTGCCATGGCTTGTATTCCAGCTGTTGTCCTCTTACCAACACTGGCAGAATTGTATGTGCTCCCCTTAATTTTCGCCCATGCCTTAAAGGATTCGCCGGCAGCTTGGATGCTTCTTTCTTCAGCTCGCGTTCAGCAACTTCTAATCTTTGCAATTCTTCTTCCAGCTCCTCTTGCTCCCTGGGCTCCCCACACCAGTCCAATTCCTCCAGGCATTGCTTTTTCTTGGTCTTAATGCTTATTAAAGCCGTTCGTCTCCAATCCTCTATAGCCATGGGGGTGGAGCATGAGGTGGGCGTTGGGACCTTGCCGCCCCACTCGTCATCACTACTGTCGCTCCCACTGTCGGTACTGCTAAAATATGTTTTTGTCCTAATCTTTTTCCCTGGAGTGCGTCCTTTTTCCTCCGCTCGTTTTAAGATGCTTTTAATTATGGGGGCGTAACCCCCAGCTGCTCCTTCAGCGTCACTCTGGCTGTCATACCGCGCCTCCTTTCTGGTGTAGTCAGAGGTGCCTTGCTTCGCAAATCGTGTTTTATTTCTTTTGTGGGTAGGGCTGGGGTGCATGATGATGGTTGTCTTCGCTCTTCCTGTTTCGACAATGTCTTTATCCTCCGTCTCCAGCTGGTAACTTCCTTCTTGGTTGATTATCGGGAGTTGTGGATAGACATTACCGTTGTTTTCACTCGCATCATACGGTGGGGGATTCTTAACAGGGGACACATGTGAAAAAGGCGTGTTTGCTTTTTCCATTAATTTCCTAGCTTCCTCCACATTTTTCAGCATTTCAGCTGTCATTTTCTCTTTTTTCTGTTTGAACTCTCGGTTCAATTTGAGTCCTTCTTCGTCAAATATTTTCAACAATCCCAATTCCCATTCTCTTTTTTCCTTCCTTTTTTCTCCTATTTTTCCTTTTTTATTTCCTGCCTTGTATGCTGATACAAGTATTCGTATAGTCTCGATTACTTCCCTGTTAAAAGTCCCTTCCACCGGCCAAGGCCTTTCAATATCCGGCCATCTCTTATTCCATCTCTTAGATATTTCTTTGACCCCCTTGATAAGCGGGTTGTTTCTCAACACCACCTCTATGGGGGTAGTCATTATTGGGCTTGCAAAGCTCCTTTCTCCCATTTTTTTTTTTTTTTTTTTTTTTAATTCAGTGTCAATTAAACAATTGAGATAAGATTTTGCCAACTTCAGATGCGACCCTTAGGACCGTATTGTCATGCGCTTTCTTGATATTTAATTCGGTGTACTCGCACGCACTATTCCTGTACCAGCACTCGACTTATGTTTGAGATGATGATTTGTCTGAAAAACAGTTATTCACAATCTTTATGACGATCAGTCTGTTGTCAGTCTGCTATGCAATCCTTTGATTGCTGGTGAGAGTGAACTGCAAGAGTTTGTGGATAAATCACACTGGCCTTAAGAATTTTGGATGCGGCGCTCCACGAAGCTCTTCTCCAGACGACCGGTAAGTTCAGTCTGTGTCTCTTTGTCCTCCTGGAGAAAACGGATGTATCTGCCGTCTCAGGTTTTTTATGCAAACAGAAAATCAGAAGTATTGAGGAGAGTTCCAAAGAAACAGAGCAGTATCACTAATTTGTTTTAAATTTGTCCTCCTTCACAACTTAAATTAACAAGTTGGGCTCTTCTTCAGTTCTACCTTGCCATTCCTTTCAGAATGCTAAAGGTGGCGCCAGCTGGCCTTAATGGGGTCCCCCATTATTTACGAGGGGGCTACCCTCTTCAGCCACAACTTGTTGTCTCAACTTACATGCACATCTATATTAGTGTCGTATTTGGGTAACACTCGCATGCTCCTATTTCTCCAGTTGGTCATGCATTCTTTTGCTCCTTCAGCATTCCGTCTTCCACCATTCTATCATAGTTTCTCTCGTTGCTGGCAGGGCAGGCCCCCTTAATTGGGCATAACTTCGGCCCTGCGCCCCGCCTCGGCATCACCGCGCGGGGAGGGGCCAGCCTTAAACACAGTGGGCAGATACAGGTTGGCCACTCCCTGCCCTACCCACTGCCAGATCTCCCCCCCGCGCGCGGGCACCGCAGGCGTGCACGCGCCCCAGAGCAACGAGAGTGCACTCTACTATCCGTTATTTTTGGTGGTTTTCCAAACACTCAAACTCACCCCCATGCGCGCTCATGAGCACATTCACACACCCACATACTTACGGACACGCGCGCACCCACACAAACACGCACGCACACACACCTACACACACACTTTCGGGGCCCAACAAGTACACACATCAAGCGTCCATTCATTTGGAAGCTCAAACAGACAACATTAAGCTGACAGAGTTCACAAAGATTACACACGGACACAAAAGACATACAACGGGATTCGAATCCATTCCACATTTTGCTTCTTTCCAACTGCTGTTGAGCAGTTTGGTCATTTTAACTGTCATCAGAGCAGATGCACTGACAAATACGCACGTCTTACTTAACTTTTTGTTTCGTTTCGTTTCGTTCCTAATAGCGCTGTATATTTCCCCTTTATTCTGCAGAATTTAACTTAAGTGTGCACACAAATTACTTGTTATATCACTACTAAACCCCCCGGAGGCCTCTTTTCCACGTTTTCCATTTTTCACACAGCAGCCGCACAAAACCTTCGTCCAATAGCGGTTTTGTCGCCGGCTCAAATTTATCAAACTTTGACAGACGTGCATGCTATTACAGTGCGCCTCGACAAATCGGGATCGGACCGTTGCCGCGATGACGCACCAGCTACCTCGATATTCAAAAATAACAGCCCACCGAGTTTACTCTGCCATTTTCTTGCACCAGCGTTTAAATCGAGGAGCCTTGTAACCCCCACACACTTCTAATTCGATCAGTGTCCAAACGACGTGGCTTACGCGCGCTTTATTTTCCTCGGTACCCTTAAAATCTGACCGGATCTCGGCACCCATAACTGGGTCTGACCGGACCACTTCGGCACCCTTAAAAAAAAGGGTCTGACCGGGTCACTTCCACATTCATGCTCACAGTTACGGATGCCAAGGCTGCGCACTTTTCCTATTTGCCAAACGCGGTCAGCGCAAGCCTCCCTTTTTTGTCGGACTTTTGACGGAGACTAACCCGGCCACCGAAACTCTCCACAGGTGCGCACTTGGCCCGTACGGCCACTGAGTGCGACTGCAGTGTCTCGGCTTTTCCAGGAACTGCATCTGGGGCGGGTCGTTTCCTGTCGCAACAGTGTTCAATCGTATCTGTGTTTTCGCCTCATTCACACAGCTAAAATTTCTATCCTCCATCGGATCTGTCGCCAAACTAAAGTCCACGTTTTATGGGACTTTCTACCATTCTTTTATTGTGACGGTCAACAGCGATGTCCCTGACAACCTGTCCCGTCACGAGCCACACTACTTCGGGCTTTTTTCTTTTTCATCATTCATCATTCTCACCAGACATGTCACTCACTCCACTGTGCACATTCCCCATTAAGTTCTAAGTTACTGTTCACTTTTTATTTCTTATTTTTTATTTATTTTCTATTTTTTATTTTATTTTTCCTTTGCTGCTTCTATTTGGGGCCACTCCCCCTTCGAAAGTCGAATTATGACGACTTTTTGACTGGGAGAGACAACTTACTCCCGAGACAGCTCATGGCCACATCAGATTCAGTTGTAACTGCCCCCCTCAAGGGGCCGACCCCCCACATGTCCAAGAACCGAGCATATCGCGGCAGCTGCGGGCGAAGCATCTCACCTTAATGACAGCCGCTGGTCGACCGCTGGATTCTCGCTCAGGAAGCGGGCGCGAATTCCCCGGGGGAACACGAATCCTGTTCGTGACGCCAAAAATGTGGTGAATGGTCTTTGTTGTTTCGCTGGTCTCCAAAAACACTCGGTGGACAATGGCTGTCCCGGCCAAGCACTCCAGTGACACACGGCTGATTGGGAAAATATTTTATTCAACCGATGTCAAAGTGATGTCTCTCCAAAAGTTTGAGTGGCCCCAAAAGCAAAGATGGTTCAGCTCTCGACGGCACAGATGTTCGCCCCAAAAAAGCTCCCCCCTCTGACAGAAAAGCCTATCTTATACCTGCCCGAACCGTTGATGTCATGACTTGGGGTGCAGCTGCTGTTCGTATTTTAGTCTACTCGTTGCTCCCAAATGTCCTAAGAAGGACATGTAGAAGACGCTTTCCCCTGCATAACAACAGCTGCTCCCTTCTATATTCTAAGTTGCTATACCTTGCAGAAACTGAGGCATCTCTGGCCAGCCAAAATAGCTTATGGTCTCCTCACTGCAGCTAAGTCACCATTTAAGGTGACATACGGCGACGCCTAGAATCTAAAATTTACCTCAGGTGCGCATTATACATGGGTACAAATAAATATATATATATTTTTTAATCCGGATATGATCCGGAGGCCGCCATTACAGATACGCTTTCTTCTCTGGTGTTCACTCCAAACACGCTCCATACGAACACAATGCTGTTGTATCAGACACTTGCTCGATCACCTGCTCGTTTGCTGTCACAATGTACCCTACACAAATCCGAAACATTTCTTTGCGATCGAGTTTGCTAGCGCATGCGCAGTGATACTGACCGGCAGAATAACATCCGGTTGTTCCCAAAGATTATCTAGCTGTTGGTGAGTCTGGTGGTGCGGGAGCGCAGGCTCCTGTACCTCTTCCCAGAGGGCAGATGATCAAACAAAGAGTCATATCAATATAATTTCTAGTAGTAGTGTGGTCGATTAATAAGTGGAAAGGGATGTGCAGACTACATGAATTTGTTTTCTTCAAAGTATTGTGGAACAGGATGTCCAGACAGGGAGGACATCTCAAGGCCGACGGGGAACGCGAATAACAACTCGTCGTGGTCCAGACACCTGTGCTGAGCAGGGGAAAACCCAAACGGGGAGGAGCTGGCCATCAACCATCGACCAATCACCACACAATATTTTGCATGCTTGAATATTCATATTATGTTTCTTTAAAACTGGGCAACCCAGAAGAATGTGTTGTCTTTTGATGGTCACAGAAGGCACACAAGTTTTTTGTGTTAAGGACCCGAGACCCAGGCGCCTGTATTAGCTTGCTTTGTCAGGATTACGCAATTGGTCAATTCGGCCTAATTGATCTACTGGTCTTCTCTTTGACCGAACGAACTCGCAAAATTGTTAGGTGCGACATTGTGTGGATTTGGACATAACAACTCTTGTGTTAAGTGTTGATCGCAATTTGGAGTCAGATCAATAACTAAAATCCGTAGCCTAACACATTGAAAGGATTCAATGGGGAAAAAAAAGGTTCAAATAGTTGCAAGTTGCATCCTTTTTCTTTGGGAGGCGGTTCCAAGCCTTCCAGTTCAGCCCTTTCGTGATTCCACGCCCCGCGCACCACTAGTACCACGGCCCCACGTCAGATTCGGATCCAAAGTATGCAACTCGCAAAGAAGATTTCAACCTTGCCTCCTGAATTACCGTTTTTTTCCGTGTATAGTGCGCCCCCATGTATAATACGCACCCTAAAAATGGCATGCTGATGCTGAAAAAAAGCCTGTACCCATGTATAATACGCACCCAATTTTTATGAATTTTTTTTTATGATTTTTTTTTTTTTTTTAAGTCCCAATGATCGTCACACACGCAGGGAGGCAATGGTCCCATTTTTATAGTCTTTGGTGTGGTCTTAACTAGGCTGGATGTAATCTTTTTTGTTGGCGTTGATTTCTCCGACTGCCCATAAACGCACCACCGCGCTCCGTGCGCGCACGGGAAAGAGGCGTGCGGACGTGAAAAAGGCGGCTCTGTATGGGAGAGACGTTGAAGAGGAATAAAAACACCCTTGGAAACCAAAACTTGGTGATTTCAAGTTTCATTTCGAGGGACATTTGTCACGTCTCGTCCCCAGTTTTGCTATGTGTCTAGGTTGCCATAGTTTCTGTTCGCGTCGCCCCTCTCTTCCTGTGTCACCTCAATCGATGTAACGTGTTTTGTATTTAAGTCCTGTCTGCCCCTCGCTCACCGTCGGATCATTGCATGTGTTACTGTCATGATGTCTGTTTGCTTTCTGTTCCTGTCTTTGGTAATGTCACCCTGTCTTTTTGTTCCACGACTTTGTCGGTCAGTCCTGTTGTCGGTTTTGTTTTCTAAAAAAAAAAAAAAAAAAAAAAAATCAAAACTTTTTTGTACCCATGTATAATGCGCACCCCAGATTTTAGGACAATAAATTCGTTAAATTTTGCGCACTATACACGGAAAAAAACGTTTTTATTCAGGAGACAAGGTTCAAATCAGGCAATATATGATCAATAACATTTTTGGAATTTTTCTTTTTTTTTTTTTTTTGCAGATTAAAAAGAATGGCAACATTTTTTATTTTTTCACAAGTGGATTTAAATGGCCGATGAGGGGCATTGAACTCCAACATGTCAAGTGCTGCAATGTTCCAACTGCAGACAGAATAATAGAAAATATGAACTGTTTTTGTCTTTCAGACATTAACCCGCTCAATTATTCTCCAAAGAATAACGTAAAGCTCGAAACTAGCATCAAATAAAGTTGATCAGAGCTTGTCGCGGGTGAGAGGCGCCGCCGTGTGGTCACATAAGCAAACTACATGTTAAGATAAAAATAAAGTACAGTGCCGCACTGCACTATAGTGCAATAAAATTAAGTAAAATAAAACAAATGTAACTTAAAATGTAAAACCTGAACACATGATAAAAGCTAACTAAACCCAAACGTTGAGATTGAGTCTTAAGTTCGAACTGGTACGTCTTCTTGAAATGACCTTAATACCTTCGTTTTGACGTCTTGCAGTAGCCGCAATGTTACACAGTTGCTAAATTCGAAAAATAGGACAAAAATGAATTCAATGATCGCTTGGGTGTAGAAATGAAACATTGCCGAAGCAGGAGTAAAACAACTCTGATAGAAAGCAAGTAAAAGTGTCAAACAGCTTAAAGATATAAAGAAAAGCGTTTGCAAAGAGTCTAAACCATATGTGTGTCAAACTCAAGGCCCGCGAGATCATTTTATATTATTGTTACTAATGGCCCGACGATATGAAGCGATGATAACACAATAAACTACAGATCCCATAATGCAGTGCTTTCGCTGCCTTGCTGAGCGTTTTTCCGCGGCAATCAGGACAAGTGCTTGTTGCTGCAAGTTATTGCGAAGCTAGCCCCTCATGATGCCGAAGAGAAAAGTTGATTCTGAAAACAAAGCCTTTAAAAAGGTTGAGTATATGTTTACTGACATTGCCGGTAAGCCCGTTTGTCTCATGTGTGGCGCTAATGTGGCTGTATTGAAAGATTTTAATCTAAGACGGCACTATGAAACAAAACATCTGGATAACCTGAAAGACCTGAATGCAGAGCAGAATGACAGAAGGTAGAAGAGTTAAAGAAAAGGTAAAGAAGAAGCTGATATTCCAGCAGACGTTTTTCACCCGTTCAAAATCACAAAGTGAAGCTGCTGTGAAAGCGAATTTTATCGTGGCAGAGGAGATCGCCAAAGCAGGTTGTTATTGCTGAAAAGTACAAATTGGTGGAGAAGAAAGATCTCAGCAACCTCGACGATAGGGGTGTAAATCGCGGGTTTTGTCACGATACGATATAATATCGATATAAAGAACTACGATACGATATTTGCCGATATCTTAAAGCCTGCTGCGATTCATTCACGATATATCGCGATATAGTCCTCTACGATCGATGTATAAATTTTTTTTAATAAAAACTATAGAACAATATCCTGATTTATAACAATTCATACGCAAAATCAACAAGGTACTGCAAACTCTTTATTTAGGAAATTACAAGAGTATTGTAGTATACAAATTGCTTACTTTAACACTGAACTTTGATGTCGTGTTTTTTCTTTAAATGTGCGGCGAGATTTGTGCTCCCTGAATATTTGATCACCGCATGGCAGGATTTACAAACTGCACGTGTCTTGTTCGTTGAGCCATCTTTTCTTTGGAATCCAAAGTGCTTCCAAACGAATGACTTGAAGCCTAAAGGGGAGCCAATTTCCTCGTCTTTTTGGACACTAGCCATAGCACCAGCCCAGGAGCCGCGTACTAGTTGTCGACTCCCCTTTCACGTGCAGCAACGCCGCGCACTGCTCCCTGCTCCCGGAAAGAGGAAGCAAGCAACAATGAACTGGATTTCAAAATAAAGTCGCGTCTAATGTCCGGGGTCAAACACGGCGATATAGATCAATGTTTACCTTTAGCATCGATGCCAATAAATCGTAGAGCATTATATGGATTAATCGATCTGTATCGATGTATCGTTACACCCCTACTCAACGACCGTCTGCAGCTGGAGGTGAGCAAGCTGAGGGAGGAAACTCCACACAGGTAGGGCCAGAGGTGGAATCGAACCAGCACCCACCTAACTGTGAGGCGGACGTGCTACGCAGTGCCCCACCGAGCCGCCCTTAGGATCCATCCGTTGCATAGTTTCTTTGAACCATTGCAAAGAGTGAGTTTTTTTTTTTTATGTGTATTTACAAAGGAACCTTTGTTTGACTTTGAAGAAACCTCTATGCAGTTTCTTTGATAAGTGCAATCAGGCATTGGTGTAATGCATGACACTGAGTCTTTCCTGGATCAGCAGAAGCAAGCTCGAGACGGCGACCCCAGAAAACATTCCTCAAGGTGCAAACAACACCCTCTCCCAGGAGGTGGAAGATCTCCGCAAGCTCAACGACCTTCTGGGCATTTACGTCGACAACGCCCGTTCCCGGGAAGTGGGGAACGCCGGCTTGCTTTTGCGCATCACTGAATCCGAAACAGAGGTGTCCCGGCAGCTGACGGGCCTGAAGGCCGTTTTCGAGACGGAGCTGGCGGATGCCCGTGCGACTCTGGACTCTGAGGCCAAAGAGCGTGCACGTCTGGAGCTGGAGGTGAGCAAGCTGAGGGAGGAAATCAAGGAGCTGAAAGCAAGGTGAGGCCCGGCCATTTTATCAAAAATATGCCAACAACAAAATGGATGCTGGATATTAGTGCTGACATAATTGCTTTGCTGCTGGGGCCACACCCCAAGGAAAATCCTCCTCGTGACTAATTGCAGCTCAACATTGGACTTCCAGTTAACCATCCCATAGTCCAGGGGCGGGCAAACTTTTTGACTTGCGGGCCGAATTGGGTTCTAAATTTTGACCGGGGGGCCGAACCAGGAGCAGATGGATGTAGTGTTTGTGTGTAAAGGTCATATAAATGACATGTAAAGGTCATTGCATAAAAGCTTTTTACTTTTAGCATGGATTTTTTGAAAACAAATGCATTTATTAACAGCATTAAAAAAATATTTCACCAAAAAACTACTATCAGTGATTCTTATTAAATACGACATTGTTATGATGTATAACATTTTCCATCACTTCAGCGCCTGCAGGTCAGATTTATGAAATATGTTTATCTAATGAGGCAACATCACATCCAACGGCAAACATTCTGACCAAATACATCATCTTGAAGAATCAGTGAAAGAATACATCTAAATAAAGAAATCAATAGTATTGTTGGTTTCCCTTTTTTGCCAGTGCATCATAGTCTGGAGTAAAATTTGTTGTGGTAATTCTTAGGATAGAGCCGAGGTGTCGGTCCGTTAACCTAGATCTGTGACTGGCTTTGTTGACGTTCATGTGGCTGAACGTCACGTCGCGTACGTCGAGCCAAATTGGCCACTCTCTTTTAAACACTCGGCACTGTGTCCACCTTGCTTTTTCTTGGGCGACTCATTTTAATAGAAGGATTCCAGGGGAAGGTTTGTGGGTGGCTTTAGCGTAAAACTGTATCTGAAAACAGCACGCGAATTACGAGAATATTGACGTCACAGCCTACACTCAAAATTCGGCACTGATAGATGAAATGACTACGTACTACTGAGTACGCACATGTACTTGAGAGTGTGCACCGAGCTTTCTGACGGCTCCCGGGAGTAAATGCGCGGGCGGGCGGGCGCTTTCCCATCTACTGGGGAAACATAGTAATTGTAGGGAAAATGACCCCCCCAAACATTTATAATACACTTTATTCAGGTTTGGCGGGCCGGATTAAACGGCCCCGTGGGCCGGATGTGGCCCGCGGGCCGTAGTTTGCCCATGTCTGCCATAGTCGCATATCAACATAAATAGCACATTTGACTGCGTCCATCCATTTTCCATATTCCCAGTTTATTACACGATTATCATCACTATCGCTTATTTTTAATTCATGAGAATAAAGCTGAGTCATTCTCACGTCTCACGTAGGAGTTGCGCAAGGTCAAACGCCGGCACGAGTCTCGCATGGTGGAGTTTGAAAACGCCCCCCAGGAAGATTATGAAAGTAAACTGCCCGAAGCCTTGATGAAGATGCGAAGCCAGCATGAACTTCAAATTAAACTCTACCTTCAAAAAGAGGTAACCATTTATCATTTGGACCTTAGAATCTGTCTCAGCTGCAAAAGTTTAAAAAGTCTGTGTTGACACTAGCTTGCAGCCCGTGATGCAAAAGTGAAAGATCTGGACGAGGCTCTGTCTCCAAAGAGGGGACACCATGCGTAGCCTCCTCAGGGAGAAAGACCGAGAAATGGCCGACATGTGGGAGCGGATGCACCAGCAGCTGGATGAGTATCAGGAGCTAATGGAGTTGGAAAACGCCCCCCAGGAAGATTATGTAAGCAAACTGCCCGACGCCTTGATGAAGATGAGAAGCCAGCATGAACTTCAAATTAAACTCTACCTTCAAAAAGAGGTAACCATTTATCATTTGGACCTTAGAATCTGTCTCAGCTGCAAAAGTTTAAAAAGTCTGTTGACACTAGCTTGCAGCCCGTGATGCAAAAGTGAAAGATCTGGAGGAGGCTCTGTCTCCAAAGAGGGGACACCATGCGTAGCCTCCTCGGGGAGAAAGACCGAGAAATGGCCGACATGCGGGAGCGGATGCACCAGCAGCTGGATGAGTATCAGGAGCTAATGGAGTTGGAAAACGCCCGCCAGGAAGATTATGAAAGCAAACTGCCCGACGCCTTGATGAAGATGGGAAGCCGGCATGAACTTCAAATTAAACTCTACATTCAAAAAGAGGTAACCATTTATCATTTGGACCTTAGAATCTGTCTCATCTGCAAAAGTCTAAAAAGTCTGTGTTGACACTAGCTTGCAGCCCGTGATGCAAAAGTGAAAGATCTGGAGGAGGCTCTGTCTCCAAAGAGGGGACACCATGCGTAGCCTCCTCGGGGAGAAAGACCGAGAAATGGCCTACATGCGGGAGCGGATGAACCAGCAGCTGGATGAGTATCAGGAGCTAATGGAGTTGGAAAACGCCCTCCAGGAAGATTATGAAAGCAAACTGCCCGACGCCTTGATGACGATGCGAAGCCAGCATGAACTTCAAATTAAACTCTACCTTCAAAAAGAGATAACTATTTATCATTTGGACCTTAGAATCTGTCTCAGCTGCAAAAGTTTAAAAAGTCTGTTGACACTAGCTTGCAGCCCGTGATGCAAAAGTGAAAGATCTGGAGGAGGCTCTGTCTCCAAAGAGGGGACACCATGCGTGGCCTCCTCGGGGAGAAAGACCAAGAAATGGCCGACATGCGGGAGCGGATGCACCAGCAGCTGGATGAGTATCAGGACCTAATGGAGTTGGAAAACGCCCCCCAGGAAGATTATGAAAGCAAACTGCCCGACGCCTTGATGAAGATGCGAAGCCAGCATGAACTTCAAATTAAACTCTACCATCAAAAAGAGGTAACCATTTATCATTTGGACCTTAAAATCTGTCTCAGCTGCAAAAGTTTAAAAAGTCTGTTGACACTAGCTTGCAGCCCGTGATGCAAAAGTGAAAGATCTGGAGGAGGCTCTGTCTCCAAAGAGGGGACACCATGCGTAGCCTCCTCGGGGAGAAAGACCGAGAAATGGCCGACATGCGGGAGCGGATGCACCAGCAGCTGGATGAGTATCAGGAGCTCATGGAGTTAGAAAACGCCCCCCAGGACGATTATGAAAGCAAACTGCCCGACGCCTTGATGAAGATGCGAAGCCAGCATGAACTTCAAATTAAACTCTACTTTTAAAAAGAGATAACCATTTATCATTTGGACCTTAGAATCTGTCTCATCTGCAAAAGTCTAAAAAGTCTGTGTTGACACTAGTTTGCAGCCCGTGATGCAAAAGTGAAAGATCTGGAGGAGGCTCTGTCTCCAAAGAGGGGACACCATGCGTAGCCTCCTCGGGGAGAAAGACCGAGAAATGGCCGACATGCGGGAGCGGATGCACCAGCAGCTGGATGAGTATCAGGAGCTAATGGAGTTAGAAAACGCCCCCCAGGACGATTATGAAAGCAAACTGCCCGACGCCTTGATGAAGATGCAAAGCCAGCATGAACTTCAAATTAAACTCTACATTCAAAAAGAGGTAACCATTTATCATTTGGACCTTAGAATCTGTCTCATCTGCAAAAGTCTAAAAAGTCTGTGTTGACACTAGCTTGCAGCCCGTGATGCAAAAGTGAAAGATCTGGAGGAGGCTCTGTTTTCAAAGAGGGGACACCATGTGTAGCCTCCTCGGGGAGAAAGACCGAGAAATGGCCGACATGCGGGAGCGGATGCACCAGCAGCTGGATGAGTATCAGGAGCTAATGGAGTTGGAAAACGCCCTCTAGTACAATTATGAAAGCAAACTGCCCGACGCCTTGACGAAGATGCGAAGCCAGCATGAACTTCAAATTAAACTCTACATTCAAAAAGAGGTAACCATTTATCATTTGGACCTTAGAATCTGTCTCAGCTGCAAAAGTCTAAAAATCTGTGTTGACACTAGCTTGCAGCCCGTGATGCAAAAGTGAAAGATCCGGAGGAGGCTCTGTCTCCAAAGAGGGTACACCATGCGTAGCCTCCTCGGGGAGAAAGACCGAGAAATGGCCGACATGCGGGAGCGGATGAACCAGCAGCTGGATGAGTATCAGGACCTAATGGAGTTGGAAAACGCCCCCCAGGAAGATTATGAAAGCAAACTGCCCGACGCCTTGATGAAGATGCGAAGCCAGCATGAACTTCAAATTAAACTCTACCTTCAAAAAGAGATAACCATTTATCATTTGGACCATAGAATCTGTCTCAGCTGCAAAAGTCTAAAAAGTCTGTGTTGACACTAGCTTGCAGCCCGTGATGCAAAAGTGAAAGATCTGGAGGAGGCTCTGTCTCCAAAGAGGGGACACCATGTGTAGCCTCCTCGGGGAGAAAGACCGAGAAATGGCCGACATGCGGGAGCGGATGAACCAGCAGCTGGATGAGTATCAGGAGCTAATGGAGTTGGAAAACGCCCTCCAGGCAGATTATGAACGCAAACTGCCCGACGCCTTGATGAAGATGCGAAGCCAGCATGAACTTCAAATTAAACTCTACCTTCAAAAAGAGGTAACCATTTATCATTTGGACCTTAGAATCTGTCTCAGCCGCAAAAGTTTAAAAAGTCTGTGTTGACACTAGCTTGCAGCCCGTGATGCAAAAGTGAAAGATCTGGAGGAGGCTCTGTCTCCAAAGAGGGGACACCATGTGTAGCATCCTCGGGGAGAAAGACCGAGAAATGGCCGACATGCGGGAGCGGATGCACCAGCAGCTGGAGGAGTATCAGGAGCTAATGGAGTTGGAAAACGCCCCCCAGGAAGATTATGAACGCAAACTGCCCGACGCCTTGATGAAGATGCGAAGCCAGCATGAACTTCAAATTAAACTCTACATTCAAAAAGAGATAACCATTTATCATTTGGACCTTAGAATCTGTCTCAGCTGCAAAAGTCTAAAAAGTCTGTGTTGACACTAGCTTGCAGCCCGTGATGCAAAAGTGAAAGATCTGGAGGAGGCTCTGTCTCCAAAGAGGGGACACCATGTGTAGCATCCTCGGGGAGAAAGACCGAGAAATGGCCGACATGCGGGAGCGGATGCACCAGCAGCTGGAGGAGTATCAGGAGCTAATGGAGTTGGAAAACGCCCCCCAGGAAGATTATGAACGCAAACTGCCCGACGCCTTGATGAAGTTGCGAAGCCAGCATGAACTTCAAATTAAACTCTACATTCAAAAAGAGATAACCATTTATCATTTGGACCTTAGGATCTGTCTCAGCTGCAAAAGTCTAAAAAGTCTGTGTTGACACTAGCTTGCAGCCCGTGATGCAAAAGTGAAAGATCTGGAGGAGGGTCTGTCTCCAAAGAGGGGACACCATGTGTAGCCCCCTCGGGGAGAAAGACCGAGAAATGGCCGACATGCGGGAGCGGATGCACCAGCAGCTGGATGAGTATCAGGAGCTAATGGAGTTGGAAAACGCCCCCCAGGAAGATTATGAAAGCAAACTGCCCGACGCCTTGATGAAGATGGGAAGCCGGCATGAACTTCAAATTAAACTCTACATTCAAAAAGAGGTAACCATTTATCATTTTGACCTTAGAATCTGTCTCAGCTGCAAAAGTTTAAAAAGTCTGTGTTGACACCAGCTTGCAGCCCGTGATGCAAAAGTGAAAGATCTGGAGGAGGCTCTGTCTCCAAAGAGAGACCTCTTCGGGGAGAAAGACCGAGAAATGGTCGACATGAGGGAGCGGTTAGAGCAGAAGCTGGATAAGTATCAGGAGCTAATGGATTTCAAGCTAGCGTTGGATCTGGAGATAAGTGCCTACAGGACCTGGATGAGTATCAGGAGCTAATGGATGTCAAGCTAGCGCTGGATATGGAGATAATTGCCTACAGGTAGGTGCTTGACAGCGAGGAGGAGAGGTGTGTGTGGCTTACAAACATACCACAACTTTTCCTCTCATAGCAATTAATGTCTCCACGTTTGTCCGCACGGTACGCTCGACCACGTCGGCCAGCGGGAAGAGGAAGCGTCCCAACGACACGGACAGCGAGGCTTCGAGCTTCGCCGGAAGCGCTGTGACTCGTACTCCCATCACCCAGCAGGCCTCTGCTAGCGGGCAGGTCACCGTGGATGAGGTGGAGCAGGACGGCAAATATGTCCGACTCAGCAATAAAGGAGATGAGGTCTGTGGATGTGTCACAGTGGAACATCGCACATCTTACAAAATTTACACATTTTCCAGTAACGACTAACCTGTTGAGATCAATTTCAGCTGCACGGCACACGAGGAGCTCCAGCAGACCCGGATCCGACTGGAGTCCCTTTCGCACCCTAACCCTAACTCTAACAGGACGCCACTCAGAAGGGGAAGGAGTTCAGGACCCCAACAGCCTGGAGATCACAAACTTCGCCAGTGGCGAGCAGTGCTTGCATCCCACTACAGAGTCCCGGCACCATTCGTCACGGATGTAGACGCGCATTCCGCCTTCTCGCGATGTTCCCCCTCGTACAATGGCCCGGTCCGCCCGCTAGCCGCTCCAGATGTACAGCAGAGTCCGGAATGTTGACGGTCAACCAAGTCCCAGTGAACACGAGCACACAGCAGTTACGCACTGTCCGGTTCGTAGATCTCAGCAGGCGAATGTCAACCATGTTGTCACAACCGTGCCAGAGCACGGGCTGCCTGCACTTCCCTCGGCCACACCCCTTTCGTTACCGTAATGTCTGTCACCTGGTTCCTCTTGTTACCCTGTGTATTTAAGCCCTGCCCGTGTATTTCTCCCTGTCGGTGTCTACTGTTGTGATCCGTCCCTGTCCGCGCCCAGTGTTCCTGTTGTTTGGTTTTCCACGGTCTGTCTGGAGGCTCACGGTCAGAATTTTATCCTTGTCCAAGTTTCCAAGTGTCCAAGTATCCAAGTGTCCAAGAAGACTTCTGTCTGTTTGCTGGCCGTGAGTCTCTATCCCGTTTGTGTCTTCGTTTCCCCACCTGACTCCCTTCCCACTCCCTTTCCCTTCAATAAATCCTAGTCCAAGCTGCATTTGGTCGCCCTGGCTCACCTCATTCCTGACACATGTTGTTGTCCAGCGATCGAATATTCGCCAGAAGAATGGAAGGCACGGCCGGGCGAGCTGAGTTGGCTTCAGCCTCCTCGCACACCGCTTCCGACGCTCCCCAACCGGGGGAGGAATAGCAGAAGATGCTTAGATTCACATTATGATCATTCTGGAAGGACAGTGTGGTTCACTCTTGTGATGGTGGTACCACAACTGAGCCCTGCGAGCTCCATCAGCTGGTCCACACTGAAGCCGTACTCACTGAAGAGCTCCTCATCAATGCGCTGGGCTTCCTCTTGTCTGCAGAAGAAATACAAGTACCGTTTTTTTTCCATGTATAATGCGCAAAATTTAACTAATTTATTGTCCTAAAATCTGGGGTGCGCATTATACATGGGTACAAATAAATATATATATATTTTTTAATCCGGATATGATCCGGAGGCCGCCATTACAGATACGCTTTCTTCTCTGGTGTTCACTTCAAACACGCTCCATACGAACACAATGCTGTTGTATCAGACACTTGCTCGATCACCTGCTCGTTTGCTGTCACAATGTACCCTACACAAATCCGAAACATTTCTTTGCGATCGAGTTTGCTAGCGCATGCGCAGTGATACTGACCGGCAGAATAACATCCGGTTGTTCCCAAAGATTATCTAGCTGTTGGTGAGTCTGGTGGTGCGGGAGCGCAGGCTCCTGTACCTCTTCCCAGAGGGCAGATGATCAAACAAAGAGTCATGTCAATATAATTTCTAGTAGTAGTGTGGTCGATTAATAAGTGGAAAGGGATGTGCAGACTACATGAATTTGTTTTCTTCAAAGTATTGTGGAACAGGATGTCCAGACAGGGAGGACATCTCAAGGCCGACGGGGAACGCGAATAACAACTCGTCGTGGTCCAGACACCTGTGCTGAGCAGGGGAAAACCCAAACGAGGAGGAGCTGGCCATCAACCATCGACCAATCACCACACAATATTTTGCATGCTTGAATATTCATATTATGTTTCTTTAAAACTGGGCAACCCAGAAGAATGTGTTGTCTTTTGATGGTCACAGAAGGCACACAAGTTTTTTGTGTTAAGGACCCGAGACCCAGGCGCCTGTATTAGCTTGCTTTGTCAGGATTACACAATTGGTCAATTCGGCCTAATTGATCTACTGGTCTTCTCTTTGACCGAACGAACTCGCAAAATTGTTAGGTGCGACATTGTGTGGATTTGGACATAACAACTCTTGTGTTAAGTGTTGATCGCAATTTGGAGTCAGATCAATAACTAAAATCCGTAGCCTAAGACATTGAAAGGATTCAATGGGGAAAAAAAAGGTTCAAATAGTTGCAAGTTGCATCCTTTTTCTTTGGGAGGCGGTTCCAAGCCTTCCAGTTCAGCCCTTTCGTGATTCCACGCCCCGCGCACCACTAGTACCACGGCCCCACGTCAGATTCGGATCCAAAGTATGCAACTCGCAAAGAAGATTTCAACCTTGCCTCCTGAATTACCGTTTTTTTCCGTGTATAGTGCGCAAAATTTAACGAATTTATTGTCCTAAAATCTGGGGTGCGCATTATACATGGGTACAAAAAATTTTTGATTATTTTTTTTTTTAATTTTTTTTTTTTTTTTTTAGAAAACAAAACCAACAACAGGACTGACCGACAAAGTCGTGGAACAAAAAGACAGGGTGACATTACCAAAGACAGGAACAGAAAGCAAACAGACATCATGACAGTAACACATGCAATGATCCGACGGTGAGCGAGGGGCAGACAGGACTTAAATACAAAACACGTTACATCGATTGAGGTGACACAGCACCAGCCCAGGAGCCGCGTACTAGTTGTCGACTCCCCTTTCACGTGCAGCAACGCCGCGCACTGCTCCCTGCTCCCGGAAAGAGGAAGCAAGCAACAATGAACTGGATTTCAAAATAAAGTCGCGTCTAATGTCCGAGGTCAAACACGGCGATATAAATCGATGTTTACCTTTAGCATCGATGCCAATAAATCGTAGAGCATTATATGGATTAATCGATGTGTATCGATGTATCGTTACACCCCTACTCAACGACCGTCTGCAGCTGGAGGTGAGCAAGCTGAGGGAGGAAACTCCACACAGGTAGGGCCAGAGGTGGAATCGAACCAGCACCCACCTAACTGTGAGGCGGACGTGCTACCCAGTGCCCCACCGAGCCGCCCTTAGGATCCATCCGTTGCATAGTTTCTTTGAACCATTGCAAAGAGTGAGTTGTTTTTTTTTCATGTGTATTTACAAAGGAACCTTTGTTTGACTTTGAAGAAACGTCTATGCAGTTTCTTTGATAAGTGCAATCAGGCATTGGTGTAATGCATGACACTGAGTCTTTCCTGGATCAGCAGAAGCAAGCTCGAGATGGCGACCCCAGAAAACATTCCTCAAGGTGCAAACAACGCCCTCTCCCAGGAGGTGGAAGATCTCCGCAAGCTCAACGACCTTCTGGGCATTTACGTCGACAACGCCCGTTCCCGGGAAGTGGGGAACGCCGGCTTGCTTTTGCGCATCACTGAATCCGAAACAGAGGTGTCCCGGCAGCTGACGGGCCTGAAGGCCGTTTTCGAGACGGAGCTGGCGGATGCCCGTGCGACTCTGGACTCTGAGGCCAAAGAGCGTGCACGTCTGGAGCTGGAGGTGAGCAAGCTGAGGGAGGAAATCAAGGAGCTGAAAGCAAGGTGAGGCCCGGCCATTTTATCAAAAATATGCCAACAACAAAATGGATGCTGGATATTAGTGCTGAAATAATTGCTTTGCTGCTGGGGCCACACCCCAAGGAAAATCCTCCTCGTGACTAATTGCAGCTCAACATTGGACTTCCAGGTAACCATCCCATAGTCCAGGGGCGGGCAAACTTTTTGACTTGCGGGCCGAATTGGGTTCTAAATTTTGACCGGGGGGCCGAACCAGGAGCAGATGGATGTAGTGTTTGTGTGTAAAGGTCATATAAATGACATGTAAAGGTCATTGCATAAAAGCTTTTTACTTTTAGCATGGATTTTTTGAAAACAAATGCATTTATTAACAGCATTAAAAAAATATTTCACCAAAAAACTACTATCAGTGATTTTTATTAAATACGACATTGTTATGATGTATAACATTTTCCATCACTTCAGCGCCTGCAGGTCAGATTTATGAAATATGTTTATCTAATGAGGCAACATCACATCCAACGGCAAACATTCTGACCAAATACATCATCTTGAAGAATCAGTGAAAGAATACATCTAAATAAAGAAATCAATAGTATTGTTGGTTTCCCTTTTTTGCCAGTGCATCATAGTCTGGAGTAAAATTTGTTGTGGTAATTCTTAGGATAGAGCCGAGGTGTCGGTCCGTTAACCTAGATCTGTGACTGGCTTTGTTGACGTTCATGTGGCTGAACGTCACGTCGCGTACGTCGAGCCAAATTGGCCACTCTCTTTTAAACACTCGGCACTGTGTCCACCTTGCTTTTTCTTGGGCGACTCATTTTAATAGAAGGATTCCAGGGGAAGGTTTGTGGGTGGCTTTAGCGTAAAACTGTATCTGAAAACTCAGCACGCGAATTACGAGAATATTGACGTCACAGCCTACACTCAAAATTCGGCACTGATAGATGAAATGACTACGTACTACTGAGTACGCACATGTAGTTGTGAGTGTGCACCGAGCTTTCTGACGGCTCCCGGGAGTAAATGCGCGGGCGGGCGGGCGCTTTCCCATCTACTGGGGAAACATAGTAATTGTAGGGAAAATGACCCCCCCAAACATTTATAATACACTTTATTCAGGTTTGGCGGGCCGGATTAAACGGCCCCGTGGGCCGGATGTGGCCCGCGGGCCGTAGTTTGCCCATGTCTGCCATAGTCGCATATCAACATAAATAGCACATTTGACTGCGTCCATCCATTTTCCATATTCCCAGTTTATTACACGATTATCATCACTATCGCTTATTTTTAATTCATGAGAATAAAGCTGAGTCATTCTCACGTCTCACGTAGGAGTTGCGCAAGGTCAAACGCCGGCACGAGTCTCGCATGGTGGAGTTTGAAAACGCCCCCCAGGAAGATTATGAAAGTAAACTGCCCGAAGCCTTGATGAAGATGCAAAGCCAGCATGAACTTCAAATTAAACTCTACCTTCAAAAAGAGGTAACCATTTATCATTTGGACCTTAGAATCTGTCTCAGCTGCAAAAGTTTAAAAAGTCTGTGTTGACACTAGCTTGCAGCCCGTGATGCAAAAGTGAAAGATCTGGACGAGGCTCTGTCTCCAAAGAGGGGACACCATGCGTAGCCTCCTCGGGGAGAAAGACCGAGAAATGGCCGACATGCGGGAGCGGATGAACCAGCAGCTGGATGAGTATCAGGAGCTAATGGAGTTGGAAAACGCCCCCCAGGAAGATTATGAACGCAAACTGCCCGACGCCTTGATGAAGTTGCGAAGCCAGCATGAACTTCAAATTAAACTCTACATTCAAAAAGAGATAACCATTTATCATTTGGACCTTAGGATCTGTCTCAGCTGCAAAAGTCTAAAAAGTCTGTGTTGACACTAGCTTGCAGCCCGTGATGCAAAAGTGAAAGATCTGGAGGAGGGTCTGTCTCCAAAGAGGGAACACCATGCGTAGCCTCCTCGGGGAGAAAGACCGAGAAATGGCCGACATGCGGGAGCGGATGCACCAGCAGCTGGATGAGTATCAGGAGCTAATTGAGTTGGAAAACGCCCCCCAGGAAGTTTATGAAAGCAAACTGCCCGACGCCTTGATGAAGATGCGAAGCCAGCATGAACTTCAAATTAAACTCTACATTCAAAAAGAGGGAACCATTTATCATTTGGACCTCAGAATCTGTCTCAGCTGCAAAAGCTTAAAAAGTCTGTGTTGACACTAGCTTGCAGCCCGTGATGCAAAATTGAAGGATCTGGAGGAGGCTCTGTCTCCAAAGAGGGGACACCATGTGTAGCCCCCTCGGGGAGAAAGACCGAGAAATGGCCGACATGCGGGAGCGGATGCACCAGCAGCTGGATGAGTATCAGGAGCTAATGGAGTTGGAAAACGCCCCCCAGGAAGATTATGAAAGCAAACTGCCCGACGCCTTGATGAAGATGGGAAGCCGGCATGAACTTCAAATTAAACTCTACATTCAAAAAGAGGTAACCATTTATCATTTTGACCTTAGAATCTGTCTCAGCTGCAAAAGTTTAAAAAGTCTGTGTTGACACCAGCTTGCAGCCCGTGATGCAAAAGTGAAAGATCTGGAGGAGGCTCTGTCTCCAAAGATAGACCTCTTCGGGGAGAAAGACCGAGAAATGGTCGACATGAGGGAGCGGTTAGAGCAGAAGCTGGATAAGTATCAGGAGCTAATGGATTTCAAGCTAGCGTTGGATCTGGAGATAAGTGCCTACAGGAGCTGGATGAGTATCAGGAGCTAATGGATGTCAAGCTAGCGCTGGATATGGAGATAATTGCCTACAGGTAGGTGCTTGACAGCGAGGAGGAGAGGTGTGTGTGGCTTACAAACATACCACAACTTTTCCTCTCATAGCAATTAATGTCTCCACGTTTGTCCGCACGGTACGCTCGACCACGTCGGCCAGCGGGAAGAGGAAGCGTCCCAACGACACGGACAGCGAGGCTTCGAGCTTCGCTGGAAGCGCTGTGACTCGTACTCCCATCACCCAGCAGGCCTCTGCTAGCGGGCAGGTCACCGTGGATGAGGTGGAGCAGGACGGCAAATATGTCCGACTCAGCAATAAAGGAGATGAGGTCAGTGGATGTGTCACAGTGGAACATCGCACATCTTACAAAATTTACACATTTTCCAGTAACGACTAACCTGTTGAGATCAATTTCAGCTGCACGGCACACGAGGAGCTCCAGCAGACCCGGATCCGACTGGAGTCCCTTTCGCACCCTAACCCTAACTCTAACAGGACGCCACTCAGAAGGGGAAGGAGTTCAGGACCCCAACAGCCTGGAGATCACAAACTCCGCCAGTGGCGAGCAGTGCTTGCATCCCACTACAGAGTCCCGGCACCATTCGTCACGGATGTAGACGCGCATTCCACCTTCTCGCGATGTTCCCCCTCGTACAATGGCCCGGTCCGCCCGCTAGCCGCTCCAGATGTACAGCAGAGTCCGGAATGTTGACGGTCAACCAAGTCCCAGTGAACACGAGCACACAGCAGTTACGCACTGTCCGGTTCGTAGATCTCAGCAGGCGAATGTCAACCATGTTGTTGTCCAGCGATCGAATATTCGCCAGAAGAATGGAAGGCACGGCCGGGCGAGCTGAGTTGGCTTCAGCCTCCTCGCACACCGCTTCCGACGCTCCCCAACCGGGGGAGGAATAGTAGAAGATGCTTAGATTCACGTTATGATCATTCTGGAAGGACAGTGTGGTTCACTCTTGTGATGGTGGTACCACAACTGAGCCCTGCGAGCTCCATCAGCTGGTCCACACTGAAGCCGTACTCACTGAAGAGCTCCTCATCAATGCGCTGGGCTTCCTCTTGTCTGCAGAAGAAATACAAGTACCGTTTTTTTTCCATGTATAATGCGCAAAATTTAACTAATTTATTGTCCTAAAATCTGGGGTGCGCATTATACATGGGTACAAATAAATATATATATATTTTTTAATCCGGATATGATCCGGAGGCCGCCATTACAGATACGCTTTCTTCTCTGGTGTTCACTTCAAACACGCTCCATACGAACACAATGCTGTTGTATCAGACACTTGCTCGATCACCTGCTCGTTTGCTGTCACAATGTACCCTACACAAATCCGAAACATTTCTTTGCGATCGAGTTTGCTAGCGCATGCGCAGTGATACTGACCGGCAGAATAACATCCGGTTGTTCCCAAAGATTATCTAGCTGTTGGTGAGTCTGGTGGTGCGGGAGCGCAGGCTCCTGTACCTCTTCCCAGAGGGCAGATGATCAAACAAAGAGTCATGTCAATATAATTTCTAGTAGTAGTGTGGTCGATTAATAAGTGGAAAGGGATGTGCAGACTACATGAATTTGTTTTCTTCAAAGTATTGTGGAACAGGATGTCCAGACAGGGAGGACATCTCAAGGCCGACGGGGAACGCGAATAACAACTCGTCGTGGTCCAGACACCTGTGCTGAGCAGGGGAAAACCCAAACGAGGAGGAGCTGGCCATCAACCATCGACCAATCACCACACAATATTTTGCATGCTTGAATATTCATATTATGTTTCTTTAAAACTGGGCAACCCAGAAGAATGTGTTGTCTTTTGATGGTCACAGAAGGCACACAAGTTTTTTGTGTTAAGGACCCGAGACCCAGGCGCCTGTATTAGCTTGCTTTGTCAGGATTACACAATTGGTCAATTCGGCCTAATTGATCTACTGGTCTTCTCTTTGACCGAACGAACTCGCAAAATTGTTAGGTGCGACATTGTGTGGATTTGGACATAACAACTCTTGTGTTAAGTGTTGATCGCAATTTGGAGTCAGATCAATAACTAAAATCCGTAGCCTAACACATTGAAAGGATTCAATGGGGAAAAAAAAGGTTCAAATAGTTGCAAGTTGCATCCTTTTTCTTTGGGAGGCGGTTCCAAGCCTTCCAGTTCAGCCCTTTTGTGATTCCACGCCCCGCGCACCACTAGTACCACGGCCCCACGTCAGATTCGGATCCAAAGTATGCAACTCGCAAAGAAGATTTCAACCTTGCCTCCTGAATTACCGTTTTTTTCCGTGTATAGTGCGCCCCCATGTATAATACGCACCCTAAAAATGGCATGCTGATGCTGAAAAAAAGCCTGTACCCATGTATAATATGCACCCAATTTTTATGAATTTTTCTTTATGATTTATTTTTTATTTTTTTTTTTTAAGTCCCAATGATCGTCACACACGCAGGGAGGCAATGGGTCCCATTTTTATAGTCTTTGGTATGGTCTTAACTAGGCTGGATGTAATTTTTTTTGTTGGCGTTGATTTCTCCGACTGCCCATAAACGCACCACCGCGCTCCGTGCGCGCACGGGAAAGAGGCGTGCGGACGTGAAAAAGGCGGCTCTGTATGGGAGAGACGTTGAAGAGGAATAAAAACACCCTTGGAAACCAAAACTTGGTGATTTCAAGTTTCATTTCGAGGGACATTTGTCACGTCTCGTCCCCAGTTTTGCTATGTGTCTAGGTTGCCATAGTTTCTGTTCGCGTCGCCCCTCTCTTCCTGTGTCACCTCAATCGATGTAACGTGTTTTGTATTTAAGTCCTGTCTGCCCCTCGCTCACCGTTGGATCATTGCATGTGTTACTGTCATGATGTCTGTTTGCTTTCTGTTCCTGTCTTTGGTAATGTCACCCTGTCTTTTTGTTCCACGACTTTGTCGGTCAGTCCTGTTGTTGGTTTTGTTTTCTAAAAAAAAAAAAAAAAAAAAAAATTTAAAAAAAAAAAAATCAAAAATTTTTTGTACCCATGTATAATGCGCACCCCAGATTTTAGGACAATAAATTCGTTAAATTTTGCGCACTATACACGGAAAAAAACGGTAATATTCAGGAGACAAGGTTCAAATCAGGCAATATATGATCAATAACATTATTGGAATTGTTCTTTTTTTTTTTTTTTTTTGCAGATTAAAAAGAATGGCAATATTTTTTATTTTTTCACAAGTGGATTTAAATGGCCGATGAGGGGCATTGAACTCCAACATGTCAAGTGCTGCAATGTTCCAACTGCAGACAGAATAATAGAAAATATGAACTGTTTTTGTCTTTCAGACATTAACCCGCTCAATTATTCTCCAAAGAATAACGTAAAGCTCGAAACTAGCATCAAATAAAGTTGATCAGAGCTTGTCGCGGGTGAGAGGCGCCGCCGTGTGGTCACATAAGCAAACTACATGTTAAGATAAAAATAAAGTACAGTGCCGCACTGCACTATAGTGCAATAAAATTAAGTAAAATAAAACAAATGTAACTTAAAATGTAAAACCTGAACACATGATAAAAGCTAACTAAACCCAAACGTTGAGATTGAGTCTTAAGTTCGAACTGGTACGTCTTCTTGAAATGACCTTAATACCTTTGTTTTGACGTCTTGCAGTAGCCGCAATGTTACACAGTTGCTAAATTCGAAAAATAGGACAAAAATGAATTCAATGATCGTTTGGGTGTAGAAATGAAACATTGCCGAAGCAGGAGTAAAACAACTCTGATAGAAAGCAAGTAAAAGTGTCAAACAGCTTAAAGATATAAAGAAAAGCGTTTGCAAAGAGTCTAAACCATATGTGTGTCAAACTCAAGGCCCGCGAGATCATTTTATATTATTGTTACTAATGGCCCGACGATATGAAGCGATGATAACACAATAAACTACAGATCCCATAATGCAGTGCTTTCGCTGCCTTGCTGAGCGTTTTTCCGCGGCAATCAGGACAAGTGCTTGTTGCTGCAAGTTATTGCGGAGCTAGCCCCTCATGATGCCGAAGAGAAAAGTTGATTCTGAAAACAAAGCCTTTAAAAAGGTTGAGTATATGTTTACTGACATTGCCGGTAAGCCCGTTTGTCTCATGTGTGGCGCTAATGTGGCTGTATTGAAAGATTTTAATCTAAGACGGCACTATGAAACAAAACATCTGGATAACCTGAAAGACCTGAATGCAGAGCAGAATGACAGAAGGTAGAAGAGTTAAAGAAAAGGTAAAGAAGAAGCTGATATTCCAGCAGACGTTTTTCACCCGTTCAAAATCACAAAGTGAAGCTGCTGTGAAAGCGAATTTTATCGTGGCAGAGGAGATCGCCAAAGCAGGTTGTTATTGCTGAAAAGCACAAATTGGTGGAGAAGAAAGATCTCAGCAACCTCGACGATAGGGGTGTAAATCGCGGGTTTTGTCACGATACGATATAATATCGATATAAAGAACTACGATACGATATTTGCCGATATCTTAAAGCCTGCTGCGATTCATTCACGATATATCGCGATATAGTCCTCTGCGATCGATGTGTACATTTTTTTTAATAAAAACTATAGAACAATATCCTGATTTATAACAATTCATACGCAAAATCAACAAGGTACTGCAAACTCTTTATTTAGGAAATTACAAGAGTATTGTAGTATACAAATTGCTTACTTTAACACTTAACTTTGATGTCGTGTTTTTTCTTTAAATGTGCGGCGAGATTTGTGCTCCCTGAATATTTGATCACCGCATGGCAGGATTTACAAACTGCTCGTGTCTTGTTCGTTGAGCCATCTTTTCTTTGGAATCCAAAGTGCTTCCAAACGAATGACTTGAAGCCTAAAGGGGAGCCAATTTCCTTGTCTTTTTGGACACTAGCCATAGCACCAGCCCAGGAGCCGCGTACTAGTTGTCGACTCCCCTTTCACGTGCAGCAACGCCGCGCACTGCTCCAGGGCTCGAAACTAACGATTGCCCGATTGCCCGGGGCAAGTAGCGATGGCAGACGGGCAAGTAGAATTTTTTCCTCACTTGCCCGAACTTGCCCTGCCATAATACCATGTTTTCAAGCTGTAAAAAGACGATTTTGTGCATAATTTCTCGCAACTTCTGCCGCTTCTGGTCCGACATTTTGTTTTCTAGGGAGCGGTTAGTTTCTCGTGTAAGTCTGCAATACATTGATAACGGCAAAGCGCTTCGTAATTAAATGCATGCTCTCTCACCCGTCCCTGGCTCTTCTGCGCCTGCGCACCAGCAGAGCTTGTTTCCGGTTGGCGGATACGAAGGCATATGAAGGCAAAACTTATAGTGTTGTCTTTTTTATTGCAAAAATGTGTCGGGCAAGTAAAAATCCACTCCAAAAAAATTCGGGCAAGTAAAATTTTGTTTCGGGCAAGTAAAATTTTCTCCAACTTGCCCGAGGGCAACTTGGGCAAAAAATAAGCTTCGAGCCCTGTGCTCCCTGCTCCCGGAAAGAGGAAGCAAGCAACAATGAACTGGATTTCAAAATAAAGTCGCGTCTAATGTCCGAGGTCAAACACGGCGATATAAATCGATGTTTACCTTTAGCATCGATGCCAATAAATCGTAGAGCATTATATGGATTAATCGATGTGTATCGATGTATCGTTACACCCCTACTCAACGACCGTCTGCAGCTGGAGGTGAGCAAGCTGAGGGAGGAAACTCCACACAGGTAGGGCCAGAGGTGGAATCGAACCAGCACCCACCTAACTGTGAGGCGGACGTGCTACCCAGTGCCCCACCGAGCCGCCCTTAGGATCCATCCGTTGCATAGTTTCTTTGAACCATTGCAAAGAGTGAGTTGTTGTTTTTTATGTGTATTTACAAAGGAACCTTTGTTTGACTTTGAAGAAACCTCTATGCAGTTTCTTTGATAAGTGCAATCAGGCATTGGTGTAATGCATGACACTGAGTCTTTCCTGGATCAGCAGAAGCAAGCTCGAGACGGCGACCCCAGAAAACATTCCTCAAGGTGCAAACAACGCCCTCTCCCAGGAGGTGGAAGATCTCCGCAAGCTCAACGACCTTCTGGGCATTTACGTCGACAACGCCCGTTCCCGGGAAGTGGGGAACGCCGGCTTGCTTTTGCGCATCACTGAATCCGAAACAGAGGTGTCCCGGCAGCTGACGGGCCTGAAGGCCGTTTTCGAGACGGAGCTGGCGGATGCCTGTGCGACTCTGGACTCTGAGGCCAAAGAGCGTGCACGTCTGGAGCTGGAGGTGAGCAAGCTGAGGGAGGAAATCAAGGAGCTGAAAGCAAGGTGAGGCCCGGCCATTTTATCAAAAATATGCCAACAACAAAATGGATGCTGGATATTAGTGCTGACATAATTGCTTTGCTGCTGGGGCCACACCCCAAGGAAAATCCTCCTCGTGACTAATTGCAGCTCAACATTGGACTTCCAGTTAACCATCCCATAGTCCAGGGGCGGGCAAACTTTTTGACTTGCGGGCCGAATTGGGTTGCATCATAGTCTGGAGTAAAATTTGTTGTGGTAATTCTTAGGATAGAGCCGAGGTGTCGGTCCATTAACCTAGATCTGTGACTGGCTTTGTTGACGTTCATGTGGCTGAACGTCACGTCGCGTACGTCGAGCCAAATTGGCCACTCTCTTTTAAACACTCGGCACTGTGTCCACCTTGCTTTTTCTTGGGCGACTCATTTTAATAGAAGGATTCCAGGGGAAGGTTTGTGGGTGGCTTTAGCGTAAAACTGTATCTGAAAACTCAGCACGCGAATTACGAGAATATTGACGTCACAGCCTACACTCAAAATTCGGCACTGATAGATGAAATGACTACGTACTACTGAGTACGCACATGTACTTGTGAGTGTGCACCGAGCTTTCTGACGGCTCCCGGGAGTAAATGCGCGGGCGGGCGCTTTCCCATCTACTGGGGAAACATAGTAATTGTAGGGAAAATGACCCCCCCAAACATTTATAATACACTTTATTCAGGTTTGGCGGGCCGGATTAAACGGCCCCGTGGGCCGGATGTGGCCCGCGGGCCGTAGTTTGCCCATGTCTGCCATAGTCGCATATCAACATAAATAGCACATTTGACTGCGTCCATCCATTTTCCATATTCCCAGTTTATTACACGATTATCATCACTATCGCTTATTTTTAATTCATGAGAATAAAGCTGAGTCATTCTCACGTCTCACGTAGGAGTTGCGCAAGGTCAAACGCCGGCACGAGTCTCGCATGGTGGAGTTTGAAAACGCCCCCCAGGAAGATTATGAAAGTAAACTGCCCGAAGCCTTGATGAAGATGCAAAGCCAGCATGAACTTCAAATTAAACTCTACCTTCAAAAAGAGGTAACCATTTATCATTTGGACCTTAGAATCTGTCTCAGCTGCAAAAGTTTAAAAAGTCTGTGTTGACACTAGCTTGCAGCCCGTGATGCAAAAGTGAAAGATCTGGACGAGGCTCTGTCTCCAAAGAGGGAACACCATGCGTAGCCTCCTCAGGGAGAAAGACCGAGAAATGGCCGACATGTGGGAGCGGATGCACCAGCAGCTGGATGAGTATCAGGAGCTAATGGAGTTGGAAAACGCCCCCCAGGAAGATTATGTAAGCAAACGGATGAATTCTGCAGCAAACTTGAATACGATGGGAGCAGAAGATCCAATCCAGTTCCCCAAATTCTGATCCTAATAGTTGAAATTGATCTCAACAGGTTAGTCGTTACTGGAAAATGTGCAAATTTCGTAAGATGTTCCCCTGTGACACATCCACTGACCTCATCAACTGTATTGCGGAGTCTGACATATTTGCCGTACGAGTCCACCTCATCCAGAGTGACCTGCTGCTCATCCACAGTGACCTGCTGCTCATCCACAGTGACCTGCTGGGCGATTTTAGGACGAGGCACATTGCATCCGCCCAAGCTCAAACCCTCGCTGTCCTTCGGACGTTTCCTCTATTTGCTGGCCGACATGGTTTGGCGTACCCTCGGGACAAACGTGGAGACATTATTTGCTATGAGAGGAAACGTTGTGGTATGTTCTAAAGCTGTAAAAAGACCTCTCCTCCTTGTTCTGGGTCCGCTCCCTCTCTGTAGACAGAGCCTCCTCCAGATCTTTCACTTTTTGGCCGGCTTCCAACTCCACCATGCGAGACTCGTGCTGGCTTTGGACCATGCGCAAGTCCTACGTGAGACGTGAGAATGACTCAGCTTTATTTTCATTAATTAAATAAGCGATAGTGATGGTAATTACCGACCGCGGAATGCAGCTTCTTTTCAAACTCCAGCTCATCTTTAAGGATTTGAATGTGATGCGACTTCCTGAGCAAAAACAATATTAAACCCTCGACGCAGTCAAATGCGCTATTTATATTGATGTGCGACTATGGGATGGTTAACTGAAAGTCCAATTGAGCTGCAATTAGTCACGAGGAGGATTTTCCTTGGGGTGTGGCCCCAGCAGCAAAGCAATTATGTCAGCACTAATATCCACTATCCATTTTGTTGTTGGCATATTTTTGATAAAATGGCCGGGCGGGCCTCACCTTGCTTCCAGCTCGTCAAAATCAATCTTCAGCTTGGACAACTTCACCTGCAGACGTTCACGCTCTGTGGCCTCTGAGTCCAGAGCCGCACGGGCTTTCGCCAGATTGGATTCTTTCTTCGTGTCCCTGTGATGACAGATATACACATAAACTGAGAATATGGAAAATTTCGGGCAGTCGGAGAAATCAGCGTGAACAAACAAATACATACAGCCGAGTTAAAAAAACACCAGAACAATCACCATGACAATTGCGAACACACAGAAAGAAAATAAATAACTGGAACATGACTCAAACACCGGTGATCCCAACATCACCACAACAAATTCAATGTCGGTCACACCCTGAACGTATTTCTTTTCCTGGGCCGCGATGTGACTTTTGACACAAATACCTACGCCGCCACCACGTTTTGTAGCCAAGTCAGGACAGTTTGTGTAAGAATCACTTCGGTTCCTGCAAAACATCGTGTAGCCTTCCAAGCAAGCACGTCCATCGGCCACTGATCCTTGGAGGTGTGTCTCTGTGAAGCACAAAACATCAGCGAAAATCAGTTCGTGATGAGACACGATATCTTGCACGTGACAAGACAGCCCTTCGGTGTTATGATGGACGACAACCAGGTGATTTGCCCGATCTACCGACGGCATCACGTGAAGGAGGGGCATGACGCTCTCCAAAGAATCCTCTGCCATCTCAGCAAGAGCAGCAGTGATTTGTGGATTTGCATGAAGCCTTCTCTCATCCATATGCAGAATATGCAGACCACTGAGCGAAGTCACTCTACTCAGAGCTACGTACCCCATGCCGTGTTCGAAAACACATTTCAGCGAAACTGCAGCCTGTGACGTTGTCATGCCTTGTACCTTGTGGATCGTGCAGGCAAAAGCAAGCTTGATGGGAAACTGTCGGCGCGTCACTCCAGCCTTGTTCAGCTTCTCCTCCAGTCTGTCAATGTACACGGGGTTAGCAGCACGCGCTGTGTTACTCACATGATCGAGTTCCAACCCAAGTTTCTGGACACGGGCTTCATTTGGATAGTTCACCAATTTGACAACTTTTGCAAACATCCCGTTGCACAGACCTGATTGAACATCAACGTTCCGTGTGATCATAACACGAGCACCCAAGGCAACTTTGATTGAGTCCGGGAGCTCATTCTTAGCGCCTTGCACAGGGGAAGCTTGCCTTGCCATTCTGCCAGTTCCTTTGTCTTTCTTGTAGTCATCCGCGTCAATCTGCACAATGTCCTTATGAAACAGTTCCAGCATCGCAGAGCTATGGCCATCCACCTGTTTATTGGTGGCAAAAACATGCAGAATATGCTTTGGACACATTTCTGGGGAAGTGTACCTCGTGGCAAGGAGAGCTCTGTCCATTTCCGACAGTTCATCTGACTTTTCTTTGACGCGGAGTCGGTTCAGCAGTTCGGCAAAGGCGACATCGTCTTTCTGCCTCATGATGGCGGTGAGCGTGATCTTTTTGAAGTCGTCACGCCAGTGGTCCAGCCGCGTAGGATCGTACACGCACAGAGGTTTGGACTGTCTCACGGGAGGGAGCTGAAAGAAATCTCCAACAGCAAGAACAGACATGCCACCGAAAGGTAAATTAATTCCTTTGATTTGTTTCAACCTGGCATTCACGTAGGCAAAGAGGTCTTTCGACACCATGGAAATCTCATCGATGATGAGTATTTCGGCGATGGACAGCTCGGCTCTGACTTCGTCCAGTTTATTGCCCAGCCCGTGGTACGGGGGTTTGAGACTTCTCGGCAGTTTGAGTAGACAATGCAACGTTGCCCCGGAAATGTTGAACGCCGCCGTGCCAGTGAAAGCTGCGAGAACAACCGTTTGCTTGGAAATGTCGGCCTCCTCAGCCAGTCGTGGTAGTCTCTGCAGTATTTTGGTAGCATCTGCGTGGATACACTTGATCAGATGCGATTTGCCGGTCCCGGCGCCACCGTTGATGTGGTAGAAGAACTGCTCAATGGGCTTTGAGCTACACACACGTTTTATGCACCAATCTCTGACCTTGTAGAAGACGGACGCTTGCTTTTGGTTCAGGTTACGATACATGTCGCGTAACACTGCGGGATCGATGGCTGCAGCCTCTGTCACGATGGACATTTGCGTTGTTTTGGACCTGACGTTATAGTCCGGGACATTTTCCTCCACGTTGTCGTTCGGTTCATCTCTCGCGTTCATTTCCTCAACGCATTCGAGTCTTTGCAACTCACTCTCGGGAGCCAGGTGGCACCATTCGTTTATGACGAGCCCACTCTCCTCCACCTCTTGGATGGCGTTGTCAATGTCTCGACTGTATTTCTCATACCTTTCTCTGTTCCTTCTGACAATTTGGCACACGCGCTCCACAGAGTCGTTATACGGTAACTGTACACAGGCGTTATCATGAAACAACTGATAGGAAGGACAGCGTTCAGATTTTAATTGGCAATCAGCACGATGAGGCAGGTACAGCTTGAGCAAGGAGCAGTAATATTCCTCCGGATTCTTTTGTTCAGAGTATTTGCAGTATTTGATGACCGCATGTTTTTCTGTTCTTTTCTGGACAAAGCCCATGTCGTTCAGCAGAGGCAAAACATTCTTACCTTTGGCTTGTTTGCCATAAACAATTCTGCACATTGATGCAAAATCAGCCAAGCACATGACTTCAAATTCCTCTGTTTGAGGTCTGGATTTGTATTTTTCCGGCAGGCCAGTCATCCACACTTCATGAGATTCCTGCGTTTTGCCCTCAAGGAGCGAGAGAGGATAACTCATTTTCAGCGCATTGTCACTCGTTTGTACAAATACCACCACCATGCGGGAGGACTGTTTCATATGCAAGCCGCACGCACGTGCGACGCATTCCTGAGCACTCACTTCTCTTTTCTTGGAGTACGCTTGCATAATTTGCTTCATTTCATCGCTCTCGTTGACATTTGCGCAGCGGGAGTTTTCAATGACCGATTTCAGGTATTGGCTCAGACCGTGTTCAGCCTTGCTGATGTAGCTGCAGATGTATGCGATGCAAGAGTAGGCATTCAGGATGTATTGGATGTCCAGGTTTCCATCCCAGGCAAGAAGCAAATGGCGGTTGTAGTTGTTGACCCAGCAGTCTTTCGGTTCTCGCTTAAGCACGACAGAACTCGACGAGGCCGTCATGCGCAAACAGTTCATGTACTCGTCACCGGTGAGCTTACATTTAGCCAGTAGCTGAGGCAAAGTCAGGGATGCCGTTTCAGGCTCATTCAGCAGATTTAGCACGGGAACAAGCTTGGCATTCGACGCCAACCGATCGTCATTGCGTTGATCTCGATTGTCGTCGTCGACGGGCGCAGGTCTGACGATCATTGTTTCATCGCACGGTTGTTTGGGGAATCCAAAGCGGCAATTTGCACCTTGGTGTTTGACGCACGATTTGGAGTGACTTTTGCTGTGCATCTGAACCTCTGTGACCTTTTTGTACAATTCCGGTTCCTTCTGCGGGTCCGGCAGCTCGGCCGAGATGTAGCGAGACACAAAATGACAGATGGCTCCATCCGTGGCTTCCTCAAATACAGGGGCACCTCGAACCCATATGAGGCAATGAATGTGAGGACTTCCTCTGTGTTGAAACTCCAGTCGGTAAAAGTAGTCGACGACCTCACCAATCGGTTGCGCCGGAGAGAGGATCAAATCTCTGAACAGAGCTTCCACACGCTTGTCAAACATGCGCATCGTCGTCACAGGATTGCTGCGTAGGATCTCACACTTGGTAGCCCAGTCAAGTTGGGCGAAATTCACTACTTCACCTTGTTGCGCTTTGATGGCGGTGATGACCTCTTCCCAACGCATTTCGGCAGCAGAAAATGTGCAAAAGAACGTGGGTGTGCCCAGCTGCCGGATCATAGCAAAAAGATCTTTGGTGGTTTTCTCCCAATAGGCCGGCGTACCTCTCAGCGGTGTCATGAATCGGACAGCATCTTTGCTGCGCACCAGTTTCTCAACTTCACGTTTGTCCTGAAGCATGGCATTGTTTATCCTTCGACCATCCCTGGTAAAAGGCTTACCTTTGCGCAGCTGTATTGTCATGCTCGACGTTGCCTGGTAAATTTCAGTCACAAACTGGGCAAAGAACAAGTAGTTGGTATCTCGAGCAAAGCGTTCATCCACGCAACACAGACGGGTTTTGAAATATTTGTTTGGTGTGAGTTTTATTGCTCTCTCTTCATCGAGGGTGTTGTGACCAGTGGGAAACTGCACCGGAAAAGCCATGGCCTCAAGCTTGGGAGTCTTGAAAAAACTTACTGGGTTGTTTCTTTCTGCAGGAGCAACACAATAAATGCCCTCTGTAAAACTCATAATTTCCTCTGCCACATCATTGGGTTGGAGACATGATTCAAGTATCACTCCACCATTTGGTTGATCACCGTCTTCCGAATTTTCTTGTTGCTGTTTGTTACCACTGTTGTCATGTTGAGAGTCACTGTTCATCCCACACAGAGCATCACTTTCAAATCTGTACATCTCCTCCAGAGCTTCCTCATTGTACTCACTGTCGCTCATTTGCGCTTCATCGGAGCTGCTCTCATCGTCAGTGAGGGTTGGGTCGCAAAGGTCCGCATCGTCGCGAATGGTTATGTCTCTGTACTGTGGATGGACTTGTTTCAGTTTCATCAGAGCGCTCATTAGCTTAGACCAAGTGACAGTTTGAAAAAACTGATGGCCTTTGTAGCAAAGCCGTCTCTTCAGTTTCACTCTCAACATCTGTGACTTACTTCTTAGTCTGGGCAAGACATTGACCGTCTCTTGTACTTCCGATGGCACGCACACCACATTTCCACGAATGGCTCGTTGTTGACCTTTGGGAAGAGGTACAATTTTGGCAAATGATATGCATTTGGAAATGAGGTGTCTCTCCAGTATGTTCAATCCACACAGTTCCTTTGGAATATCAGAGAGTGTGAGATTGTTCGCAACAGCAAGTGCAGGCATTTTACCATCTTTGAGGTGACTATAGCAAGTGTGACATATCCACTCCAGTTTTCTTTCAGCTGGTACGCTGCACGAGGCCTGACATTCATCATCACAGATATGGACAAATTGTCCCGTGAGACAACTTGCAACAACATGTCTGTTTTTCTTATAAAATCTACGTTGACAAGCGCGTACTTGGTTCGGAAACAATGCTCTGTGGCAAACAGTGCAGACAAATGTGGGGCCATTCTTAATTTGGGCTTTGAATACCTCAACAGCTTTCATGAGCACACAGTCATTTCGCTCCCTACATAGTCGGTTTATGACTTAGTATTTTTTCAAAAGCGTACTTACTCTGCGCATTGTTTTGGTCTTCAGTGAATCAGATTTTTTTGCCATTATGCGCCTCATGATTTCCTGATGTTTTAATCGGAATTGAGGGTTGTTTAAATAACGGCGTGTCATGTAAGAGCGCTGCCTGTTTCGAAACCCAACATCATCACGGTAACGTTCTGTGATGTAAGCGCGTCGTCTCATCGTAAAACACTCATCTGTCCTATAACGACGTGAGAAACGGGAAAGGTTTTTCTTCTTAAACTCATGATCCGTCTGACAACGTTGTGTAAAATAGGACTTTTGTTTGGCACAAAAACGCTTGTCCTGTTGATAACGGGTTCTAATATAACCCAATTTCCTTTGTCTTACCTCTGCAATTTGACTGTACTGTTCCCTCTCTTTAGAGTTTTTCATCATTCTCTTTAGTTCCTGTTTTTTACGTCTCACTTCCAATTTTTCTTTTAACTTTTCTTGTGCTTTTATTTGTCGTAGGAACTTTTCTCTACGAGATTTTGGAATTTTTGTCACATTTGCCAGCTGTTTACCTGTAGTGAAAACCACTCCACTGTCGTTATCGGTAAATTCTTGGTGGTGACGTTCACCTGAACACCGTCTAGTGTCGCTCGTCTCAACACATGAGACAATCTCAGCAACAGGTCTGCTTGCGGCAACACTGATTTGCGTCATCCACTGCTTCTGTGTCAGCGTTTTCTCTCGTGTGTCTGTCTGTGCATTAAAACTGAGAGATGAATAGAATTCAAGTCGACGTTGCAATCTGATCAACTGCAATTTTCAAAACCGCAAAGGCTGCAATTTGAAAAAGAAAATGTGCGTATATTTATTTATTGAATGACTACCATTTCAGTCAAACTGTTTTCTAAGTTGTATTTGAGGTAGTGCCCTTTTTTTGTATTGAAGTTAATGTATCGCTTGTGTTTGGTAAATATGTAGAAAGAGAACCTTAAAAAAAATGGCAGATTAAGTCAAAAACAACAATGACATATGTATCGTTGGCTGTTTTTGCTTCGTTTCAGTTTACTTTGGGGTTGAAGAAGGATGACGTGCACCTGCATCAACAACATCCACCCGAAGACCACGACGAGTTGGCCACCCGAAAGTCAATTTGGTCTGAGATATTTATTTGTTATTGTTACGACATTGTCTTGAAGTCTGTTCCATGTTTTTGTCAATAAATGTCTGACAGTAAAGCCCATAAGTGGCCTTACGATATTTCAGTTTTGCAAATATATATATATATATATATATATATACGATGTCTTTGAATCTCAGAAAAAGAGATTTCTGTAGTTCAATCTAATAAGTGAAATTCTCAAAAGACACCTGCCAAAGTGTTATAAATCAAGTAGTTCAATTCACAAGTAAGCAAATAGTTTTATTCATGTTTTAAAAATACATTCCGTTAAAAAATAAATATAATTATCATGCCTTCAAGTATAAAAACAATAATATGTAATAAATATCTTCTTTAAATAATTCATACGACTGTTTGCAATAAATAAGGTCTTAGATTCACAATGGCTTTTTTGAATGAGCAATAAATAGGTTATCTACAGAATAAAAAAATTAAAAAACTCAGTGCGTCATGCAAAAACAAATACATCATCAATCCGTCAGTGGGTTACGACACGTCAGTGCAGATCCAACAACTTAATTCACTTCATGTTTTGCCCAACATTTCCGACGGGCTTCAGTGGCGGACGTGACTACCGCAATAAACTAAACATGGCGAAGACCTTGGCATGTTTTCCCCTTCGCCGTTCTTTGCGCCTCAGCGCCCTCTCGCCGTCAACAATGAAGATGTAGAGCTTCCGCAGGATGTTGTCCGCCGTCATCTTTCTGTGGAAAGCATCGGGGTGGTACAGTGACCTCAATAGGCTCTCTTCCTCATTGCTACTCAGGCCTGTGACCTCTTCTGGTTTTTTCATCTGCCGGACAAGAGTAAGCAACACAATGTCAAAATAGGTATTATAGTAACAGCAAAATTCATTTCCTATCCCTAAATTGTCACACTGGCCAACCTTTTGTTTGATATTGTAGAGCAGGAGTTCAGAGTAGTGTTTGGCCTCAGACAGAATTTTACTGCCGGGATATTCCTTCTCCACGTGCTTGAGAAGAATTATGTAAGTGGACAGACCTTGGGCCAGCCTGTGCAGGCAAGCCTCCTGGAAAAAAGAATATTTAGGTCAGTTAAAAAACAAATATCTATTCAACCTACGCATAAAAGTCAAGCCGATGCTAGCAAACAATTATGGAAAGTGTCAGTGTCTGTATTTTCTCCCACCTCTGGTGGTTTTCCATTTCTGGTTCTTACCTTGCTAAAGTTGGAGCTGGGGCAGTTTGCTGGAAACTGAGGTGCTTTGTAGTGCTCCAGTAAATGAAAGTTGACATTGTTTTGGAATTCATCATCAAACTGATATTGAAATTAGTCACAAGTCAGATATGTTTTACAGCCAGGAGAAGACAATGAAGGTGCTTTCTGAATTTCCACTTACAGCTTTCTGGTGTTCTTTAGCGGTACCCAGAACCGAGTCCCAAACATGAGCAGAGGTCAGCAGGTCAGAGGGCGCCGTTTCCTCCTCACTTGAGGTGTCGCTTGATGGCAAGACGGTGGTCGCTTCTGTCAACGGAGCGCCATTGGCTCGCAGTACTAGAAAAGCCACCAAGCCCACCGCGAGAATTTGCGTGTCTAATGCGGAAGCAGAAGAAAATCATGAATGAATGGCAAAAGAGGAAGAAAATTCAGGAAACACTGACTTACACATGTTGGGCATGTTGCGTCGAGATTACTCTTGCCTTGACCGCCTGCTCTCGTGGAACATGTCTTGACTTCTCATTGCACAGCCGTTATATATTCTACTGACCGCAGGGATTTCCGAATACCTTCCGGTTTCAATTATATACTGATGAAACCGATATTACACTCTTTTCTTTTTTTGTGCATACAGCAGAATGTAATTACACAGAATGAAAAAAGACGAATTCAATCATTTTTGAAGAACAATTTTATTTCAATTATTTCAATTAAATTTCACAACAGGTCGGAGCAGATTTTATTAAAAAAAAGCCCATTTAATTGTATTGTTATACAATATTTTTATAATGTGACCATGTCAAAAGTCAAAGTCTGCTTTATTGTCAATCCCTTCATATGTCAAGACACACAAGAAACCGAAATTCCATTTCCTCTATCCCACGGTGGAAGTGGAATTTCCATCATCATCTTCCAAACGTGCGCCAGTGGCTTTGCTCATCCTTATTTCCTGGAAGAAAAACGGACGTCAAAAGAGAAATATTGCTTCTTGTCGCTTGAAAGATGTGTCACCTCTCCGTTGGCGTTGATCAAGGTAAAGTGGACCTGGCCTACGGGTCCCCAGTTGGACTGTGTCTCCCAGACTAGATCAGAGGGAGGATTGTGGTTTCGGCCAGCGTCAGCCGCCCAGATCTGATGCATGTAAAGGTCATTGAAATATTGAGCACCTTGTATCTGAGATCTTCCAGATAAGATTGATTACCGTGACACTCTCGTGGGCCTTCAGGATGAATTCTGCGGCAAACTTGAATACGATGGGAGCAGAAGATCCAATCTGGAGCTTCACCTGCCAGTTCCCCAAATTCTGATCCTAATAGTTGAAATTGATCTCAACAGGTTAGTCGTTACTGGAAAATGTGCAAATTTCGTAAGATGTTCCCCTGTGACACATCCACTGACCTCATCAACTGTATTGCGGAGTCTGACATATTTGCCGTACGAGTCCACCTCATCCAGAATGACCTGCTGCTCATCCACAGTGACCTGCTGCTCATCCACAGTGACCTGCTGGGCGATTTTAGGACGAGGCACATTGCATCCGCCCGAGCTCAAACCCTCGCTGTCCTTCGGACGTTTCCTCTTTTTGCTGGCCGACATGGTTTGGCGTACCCTGGGGACAAACGTGGAGACATTAATTGCTATGAGAGCAAACGTTGTGGTATGTTCTAAAGCTGTAAAAAGACCTCTCCTCCTTGTTCTGGGTCCGCTCCCTCTCTGTAGACAGAGCCTCCTCCAGATCTTTCACTTTTTGGCCGGCTTCCAACTCCACCATGCGAGACTCGTGCTGGCTTTGGACCATGCGCAAGTCCTACGTGAGACGTGAGAATGACTCAGCTTTATTTTCATTAATTAAATAAGCGATAGTGATGGTAATTACCGACCGCGGAATGCAGCTTCTTTTCAAACTCCAGCTCATCTTTAAGGATTTGAATGTGATGCGACTTCCTGAGCAAAAACAGTATTAAACCCTCGACGCAGTCAAATGCGCTATTTATATTGATGTGCGACTATGGGATGGTTAACTGAAAGTCCAATTGAGCTGCAATTAGTCACGAGGAGGATTTTCCTTGGGGTGTGGCCCCAGCAGCAAAGCAATTATGTCAGCACTAATATCCACTATCCATTTTGTTGTTGGCATATTTTTGATAAAATGGCCGGGCGGGCCTCACCTTGCTTCCAGCTCGTCAAAATCAATCTTCAGCTTGGACAACTTCACCTGCAGACGTTCACGCTCTGTGGCCTCTGAGTCCAGAGCCGCACGGGCTTTCGCCAGATTGGATTCTTTCTTCGTGTCCCTGTGATGACAGATATACACATAAACTGAGAATATGGAAAATTTCGGGCAGTCGGAGAAATCAGCGTGAACAAACAAATACATACAGCCGAGTTAAAAAAACACCAGAACAATCAAGTCAAGTCAAGTTTATTTGTATAGCCCTAAATCACAAGCAGTCTCAAAGGGCTTCACATAGACAGAAATTGACAATTATTCTCAAAGCATCCCCTGATCTTAAGCTCCCAAAAGGGCAAGGAAAAACTTAAAAACCCCTACCAGGGGAAAATGAGAAACCTTGAGAAGGGACCACAGATGGAAGGATCCCCCTTTCAGGATCACCAGGTTGAAATGGATGCAGAGAGGGCACAAATGGTACAACATGAAAATCAATTAAATAAAAAGTGGATGTCCATGTCATAGCAGAGGGCTGCCGAAGGAGCCCTCAATTGTCCTGGCAGTGTCTTCGAGGAGGTTGAGCTGCAGTTCCCCCATCCTGAATTGGCCCACGAGAATCCAGATAGCCGCTGTCAGCATGGGTGCCACCTAACCACCTCCCCGGCCGGGGAGGGGGGAGGGAGGGGGTGGAGAGGGAGAGAAAACAAACTCCAGCCGAATCGGCCACTACAGGTTAGTTAAAGGCCATGTCATAGAAATGTGTCTTTAAACGTGTCTTAAATGTTTCTTCTGAGGTAGCAGTCCTAATATCCATTGGTAGGGCATTCCAAAGCTCTGGAGCCCGAATAGAAAATGCTCTAGAGCCTGCAGACATTTTCTTGGCCCTCGGTGTCGCTAAAAGGGTAGCGTTTTGCGAACGAAGGTTACGAGACGGAACATAAGGAACAACTAGGTCGACGAGATATGAAGGCGCTAAGCCATGCAGCGATTTATAGGTTAGTAGAAGAACCTTGAAGTCACATCTTAAATGGACCGGGAGCCAATGTAAGTTGGCTAGTATTATCACCATGACAAATGCGAACACACAGAAAGAAAATAAATAACTGGAACATCACTCAAACACCGGTGATCCCATCGTGAGTCCCACATATGGGATGGTTAACTGAAAGTCCAATTGAGCTGCAATTAGTCACGAGGAGGATTTTCCTTGGGGTGTGGCCCCAGCAGCAAAGCAATTGTGTCAGCACTAATATCCACTATCCATTTTGTTGTTGGCATATTTTTGATAAAATGGCCGGGCGGGCCTCACCTTGCTTCCAGCTCGTCAAAATCATTCTTCAGCTTGGAAAACTTCACCTGCAGACGTTCACGCTCTGTGGCCTCTGAGTCCAGAGCCGCACGGGCTTTCGCCAGATCGGATTCTTTCTTCGTGTCCCTGAGATGACAGATATACACATAAACTGAGAATATGGAAAATTTCGGGCAGTCGGAGAAATCAGCGTGAACAAACAAATACATACAGCCGAGTTAAAAAAACACCAGAACAATCACCATGACAATTACGAACACACAGAAAGAAAATAAATAACTGGAACATCACTCAAACACCGGTGATCCCAACATCACCACAACAAATTCAATGTCGGTCACACCCTGAACGTATTTCTTTTCCTGGGCCGCGATGTGACTTTTAACACAAATACCTACGCCGCCACCACGTTTTGTAGCCAAGTCAGGACAGTTTGTGTAAGAATCACTTCGGTTCCTGCAAAACATCGTGTAGCCTTCCAAGCAAGCACGTCCATCGGCCACTGATCCTTGGAGGTGTGTCTCTGTGAAGCACAAAACATCAGCGAAAAGCAGTTCGTGATGAGACACGATATCTTGCATGTGACAAGACAGCCCTTCGGTGTTATGATGGACGACAACCAGGTGATTTGCCCGATCTACCGACGGCATCACGTGAAGGAGGGGCATGACGCTCTCCAAAGAATCCTCTGCCATCTCAGCAAGAGCAGCAGTGATTTGTGGATTTGCATGAAGCCTTCTCTCATCCATATGCAGAATATGCAGACCACTGAGCGAAGTCACTCTACTCAGAGCTACGTACCCCATGCCGTGTTCGAAAACACCTTTCAGCGAAACTGCAGCCTGTGACGTTGTTATGCCTTGTACCTTGTGGATCGTGCAGGCAAAAGCAAGCTTGATGGGAAACTGTCGGCGCGTCACTCCAGCCTTGTTCAGCTTCTCCTCCAGTCTGTCAATGTACACGGGGTTAGCAGCACGCGCTGTGTTACTCACATGATCGAGTTCCAACCCAAGTTTCTGGACACGGGCTTCATTTGGATAGTTCACCAATTTGACAACTTTTGCAAACATCCCGTTGCACAGACCTGATTGAACATCAACGTTCCGTGTGATCATAACACGAGCACCCAAGGCAACTTTGATTGAGTCCGGGAGCTCATTCTTAGCGCCTTGCACAGGGGAAGCTTGCCTTGCCATTCTGCCAGTTCCTTTGTCTTTCTTGTAGTCATCCGCGTCAATCTGCACAATGTCCTTATGAAACAGTTCCAGCATCGCAGAGTTATGGCCATCCACCTGTTTATTGGTGGCAAAAACATGCAGAATATGCTTTGGACACATTTCTGGGGAAGTGTACCTCGTGGCAAGGAGAGCTCTGTCCATTTCCGACAGTTCATCTGACTTTTCTTTGACGCGGAGTCGGTTCAGCAGTTCGGCAAAGGCGACATCGTCTTTCTGCCTCATGATGGCGGTGAGCGTGATCTTTTTGAAGTCGTCACGCCAGTGGTCCAGCCGCGTAGGATCGTACACGCACAGAGGTTTGGACTGTCTCACGGGAGGGAGCTGAAAGAAATCTCCAACAGCAAGAACAGACATGCCACCGAAAGGTAAATTAATTCCTTTGATTTGTTTCAACCTGGCATTCACGTAGGCAAAGAGGTCTTTCGACACCATGGAAATCTCATCGATGATGAGTATTTCGGCGATGGACAGCTCGGCTCTGACTTCGTCCAGTTTATTGCCCAGCCCGTGGTACGGGGGTTTGAGACTTCTCGGCAGTTTGAGTAGACAATGCAACGTTGCCCCGGAAATGTTGAACGCCGCCGTGCCAGTGAAAGCTGCGAGAACAACCGCTTGCTTGGAAATGTCGGCCTCCTCAGCCAGTCGTGGTAGTCTCTGCAGTATTTTGGTAGCCTCTGCGTGGATACACTTGATCAGATGCGATTTGCCGGTCCCGGCGCCACCGTTGATGTGGTAGAAGAACTGCTCAATGGGCTTTGAGCTACACACACGTTTTATGCACCAATCTCTGACCTTGTAGAAGACGGACGCTTGCTTTTGGTTCAGGTTACGATACATGTCGCGTAACACTGCGGGATCGATGGCTGCAGCCTCTGTCACGATGGACATTTGCGTTGTTTTGGACCTGACGTTATAGTCCGGGACATTTTCCTCCACGTTGTCGTTCGGTTCATCTCTCGCGTTCATTTCCTCAACGCATTCGAGTCTTTGCAACTCACTCTCGGGAGCCAGGTGGCACCATTCGTTTATGACGAGCCCACTCTCCTCCACCTCTTGGATGGCGTTGTCAATGTCTCGACTGTATTTCTCATACCTTTCTCTGTTCCTTCTGACAATTTGGCACACGCGCTCCACAGAGTCGTTATACGGTAACTGTACACAGGCGTTATCATGAAACAACTGATAGGAAGGACAGCGTTCAGATTTTAATTGGCAATCAGCACGATGAGGCAGGTACAGCTTGAGCAAGGAGCAGTAATATTCCTCCGGATTCTTTTGTTCAGAGTATTTGCAGTATTTGATGACCGCATGTTTTTCTGTTCTTTTCTGGACAAAGCCCATGTCGTTCAGCAGAGGCAAAACATTCTTACCTTTGGCTTGTTTGCCATAAACAATTCTGCACATTGATGCAAAATCAGCCAAGCACATGACTTCAAATTCCTCTGTTTGAGGTCTGGATTTGTATTTTTCCGGCAGGCCAGTCATCCACACTTCATGAGATTCCTGCGTTTTGCCCTCAAGGAGCGAGAGAGGATAACTCATTTTCAGCGCATTGTCACTCGTTTGTACAAATACCACCACCATGCGGGAGGACTGTTTCATATGCAAGCCGCACGCACGTGCGACGCATTCCTGAGCACTCACTTCTCTTTTCTTGGAGTACGCTTGCATAATTTGCTTCATTTCATCGCTCTCGTTGACATTTGCGCAGCGGGAGTTTTCAATGACCGATTTCAGGTATTGGCTCAGACCGTGTTCAGCCTTGCTGATGTAGCTGCAGATGTATGCGATGCAAGAGTAGGCATTCAGGATGTATTGGATGTCCAGGTTTCCATCCCAGGCAAGAAGCAAATGGCGGTTGTAGTTGTTGACCCAGCAGTCTTTCGGTTCTCGCTTAAGCACGACAGAACTCGACGAGGCCGTCATGCGCAAACAGTTCATGTACTTGTCACCGGTGAGCTTACATTTAGCCACTAGCTGAGGCAAAGTCAGGGATGCCGTTTCAGGCTCATTCAGCAGATTTAGCACGGGAACAAGCTTGGCATTCGACGCCAACCGATCGTCATTGCGTTGATCTCGATTGTCGTCGTCGACGGGCGCAGGTCTGACGATCATTGTTTCATCGCACGGTTGTTTGGGGAATCCAAAGCGGCAATTTGCACCTTGGTGTTTGACGCACGATTTGGAGTGACTTTTGCTGTGCATCTGAACCTCTGTGACCTTTTTGTACAATTCCGGTTCCTTCTGCGGGTCCGGCAGCTCGGCCGAGATGTAGCGAGACACAAAATGACAGATGGCTCCATCCGTGGCTTCCTCAAATACAGGGGCACCTCGAACCCATATGAGGCAATGAATGTGAGGACTTCCTCTGTGTTGAAACTCCAGTCGGTAAAAGTAGTCGACGACCTCACCAATCGGTTGCGCCGGAGAGAGGATCAAATCTCTGAACAGAGCTTCCACACGCTTGTCAAACATGCGCATCGTCGTCACAGGATTGCTGCGTAGGATCTCACACTTGGTAGCCCAGTCAAGTTGGGTGAAATTCACTACTTCACCTTGTTGCGCTTTGACGGCGGTGATGACCTCTTCCCAACGCATTTCGGCAGCAGAAAATGTGCAAAAGCACGTGGGTGTGCCCAGCTGCCGGATCATAGCAAAAAGATCTTTGGTGGTTTTCTCCCAATAGGCCGGCGTACCTCTCAGCGGTGTCATGAATCGGACAGCATCTTTGCTGCGCACCAGTTTCTCAACTTCACGTTTGTCCTGAAGCATGGCATTGTTTATCCTTCGACCATCCCTGGTAAAAGGCTTACCTTTGCGCAGCTGTATTGTCATGCTCGACGTTGCCTGGTAAATTTCAGTCACAAACTGGGCAAAGAACAAGTAGTTGGTATCTCGAGCAAAGCGTTCATCCACGCAACACAGACGGGTTTTGAAATATTTGCTTGGTGTGAGTTTTATTGCTCTCTCTTCATCGAGGGTGTTCTGACCAGTGGGAAACTGCACCGGAAAAGCCATGGCCTCAAGCTTGGGAGTCTTGAAAAAACTTACTGGGTTGTTTCTTTCTGCAGGAGCAACACAATAAATGCCCTCTGTAAAACTCATAATTTCCTCTGCCACATCATTGGGTTGGAGACATGATTCAAGTTTCACTCCACCATTTGGTTGATCACCGTCTTCCGAATTTTCTTGTTGCTGTTTGTTACCACTGTTGTCATGTTGAGAGTCACTGTTCATCCCACACAGAGCATCACTTTCAAATCTGTACATCTCCTCCAGAGCTTCCTCATTGTACTCACTGTCGCTCATTTGCGCTTCATCGGAGCTGCTCTCATCGTCAGTGAGGGTTGGGTCGCAAAGGTCCGCATCGTCGCGAATGGTTATGTCTCTGTACTGTGGATGGACTTGTTTCAGTTTCATCAGAGCGCTCATTAGCTTAGACCAAGTGACAGTTTGAAAAAACTGATGGCCTTTGTAGCAAAGCCGTCTCTTCAGTTTCACTCTCAACATCTGTGACTTACTTCTTAGTCTGGGCAAGACATTGACCGTCTCTTGTACTTCCGATGGCACGCACACCACATTTCCACGAATGGCTCGTTGTTGACCTTTGGGAAGAGGTACAATTTTGGCAAATGATATGCATTTGGAAATGAGGTGTCTCTCCAGTATGTTCAATCCACACAGTTCCTTTGGAATATCAGAGAGTGTGAGATTGTTCGCAACAGCAAGTGCAGGCATTTTACCATCTTTGAGGTGACTATAGCAAGTGTGACATATCCACTCCAGTTTTCTTTCAGCTGGTACGCTGCACGAGGCCTGACATTCATCATCACAGATATGGACAAATTGTCCCGTGAGACAACTTGCAACAACATGTCTGTTTTTCTTATAAAATCTACGTTGACAAGCGCGTACTTGGTTCGGAAACAATGCTCTGTGGCAAACAGTGCAGACAAATGTGGGGCCATTCTTAATTTGGGCTTTGAATACCTCAACAGCTTTCATGAGCACACAGTCATTTCGCTCCCTACATAGTCGGTTTATGACTTAGTATTTTTTCAAAAGCGTACTTACTCTGCGCATTGTTTTGGTCTTCAGTGAATCAGATTTTTTTGCCATTATGCGCCTCATGATTTCCTGATGTTTTAATCGGAATTCACGGTTGTTTAAATAACGGCGTGTCATGTAAGAGCGCTGCCTGTTTCGAAACCCAACATCGTCACGGTAACGTTCTGTGATGTAAGCGCGTCGTCTCATCGTAAAACACTCATCTGTCCTATAACGACGTGAGAAACGGGAAAGGTTTTTCTTCTTAAACTCATGATCCGTCTGACAACGTTGTGTAAAATAGGACTTTTGTTTGGCACAAAAACGCTTGTCCTGTTGATAACGGGTTCTAATATAACCCAATTTCCTTTGTCTTACCTCTGCAATTTGACTGTACTGTTCCCTCTCTTTAGAGTTTTTCATCATTCTCTTTAGTTCCTGTTTTTTACGTCTCACTTCCAATTTTTCTTTTAACTTTTCTTGTGCTTTTATTTGTCGTAGGAACTTTTCTCTACGAGATTTTGGAATTTTTGTCACATTTGCCAGCTGTTTACCTGTAGTGAAAACCACTCCACTGTCGTTATCGGTAAATTCTTGGTGGTGACGTTCACCTGAACACCGTCTAGTGTCGCTCGTCTCAACACATGAGACAATCTCAGCAACAGGTCTGCTTGCGGCAACACGGATTTGCGTCATCCACTGCTTCTGTGTCAGCGTTTTCTCTCGTGTGTCTGTCTGTGCATTAAAACTGAGAGATGAATAGAATTCAAGTCGACGTTGCAATGTGATCAACTGCAATTTTCAAAACCGCAAAGGCTGCAATTTGAAAAAGAAAATGTGCGTATATTTATTTATTGAATGACTACCATTTCAGTCAAACTGTTTTCTAAGTTGTATTTGAGGTAGTGCCCTTTTTTTGTATTGAAGTTAATGTATCGCTTGTGTTTGGTAAATATGTAGAAAGAGAACCTTAATAAAAATGGCAGATTAAGTCAAAAACAACAATGACATATGTATCGTTGGCTGTTTTTGCTTCGTTTCAGTTTACTTTGGGGTTGAAGAAGGATGACGTGCACCTGCATCAACAACCTCCACCTGAAGACCACGACGAGTTGGCCACCTGAAAGTCAATTTGGTCTGAGATATTTATTTGTTATTGTTACGACATTGTCTTGAAGTCTGTTCCATGTTTTTGTCAATAAATGTCTGACAGTAAAGCCCATAAGTGGCCTTACGATATTTCAGTTTTGCAAATATATATATATATATATATATATATATATATACGATGTCTTTGAATCTCAGAAAAAGAGATTTCTGTAGTTCAATCTAATAAGTGAAATTCTCAAAAGACACCTGCCAAAGTGTTATAAATCAAGCAGTTCAATTCACAAGTAAGCAAATAGTTTTATTCATGTTTTAAAAATACATTCCGTTTAAAAAATAAATATAATTATCATGCCTTCAAGTATAAAAACAATAATATGTAATAAATATCTTCTTTAAATAATTCATACGACTGTTTGCAATAAATAAGGTCTTAGATTCACAATGGCTTTTTTGAATGAGCAATAAATAGATTATCTACAGAATAAAAAATTTAAAAAACTCAGTGCGTCATGCAAAAACAAATACATCATCAATCCGTCAGTGGGTTACGACACGTCAGTGCAGAGCCAACAACTTAATTCACTTCATGTTTTGCCCAACATTTCCGACGGGCTTCAGTGGCGGACGTGACTACCGCAATAAACTAAACATGGCGAAGACCTTGGCATGTTTTCCCCTTCGCCGTTCTTTGCGCCTCAGCGCCCTCTCGCCGTCAACAATGAAGATGTAGAGCTTCCGCAGGATGTTGTGCGCCGTCATCTTTCTGTGGAAAGCATCGGGGTGGTACAGTGACCTCAATAGGCTCTCTTCCTCATTGCTACTCAGGCCTGTGACCTCTTCTGGTTTTTTCATCTGCCGGACAAGAGTAAGCAACACAATGTCAAAATAGGTATTATAGTAACAGCAAAATTCATTTCCTATCCCTAAATTGTCACACTGGCCAACCTTTTGTTTGATATTGTAGAGCAGGAGTTCAGAGTAGTGTTTGAGAAGAATTATGTAAGTGGACAGACCTTGGGCCAGCCTGTGCAGGCAAGCCTCCTGGAAAAAAGAATATTTAGGTCAGTTAAAAAACAAATATCTATTCAACCTACGCATAAAAGTCAAGCCGATGCTAGCAAACAATTATGGAAAGTGTCAGTGTCTGTATTTTCTCCCACCTCTGGTGGTTTTCCATTTCTGGTTCTTACCTTGCTAAAGTTGGAGCTGGGGCAGTTTGCTGGAAACTGAGGTGCTTTGTTGTGCTCCAGTAAATGAAAGTTGACATTGTTTTGGAATTCATCATCAAACTGATATTGAAATTAGTCACAAGTCAGATATGTTTTACAGCCAGGAGAAGACAATGAAGGTGCTTTCTGAATTTCCACTTACAGCTTTCTGGTGTTCTTTAGCGGTACCCAGAACCGAGTCCCAAACATGAGCAGAGGTCAGCAGGTCAGAGGGCGCCGTTTCCTCCTCACTTGAGGTGTCGCTTGATGGCAAGACGGTGGTCGCTTCTGTCAACGGAGCGCCATTGGCTCGCAGTACTAGAAAAGCCACCAAGCCCACCGCGAGAATTTGCGTGTCTAATGCGGAAGCAGAAGAAAATCATGAATGAATGGCAAAAGAGGAAGAAAATTCAGGAAACATTCATCACTGACTTACACATGTTGGGCATGTTGCGTCGAGATTACTCTTGCCTTGACCGCCTGCTCTCGTGGAACATGTCTTGACTTCTCATTGCACAGCCGTTATATATTCTACTGACCGCAGGGATTTCCGAATACCTTACGGTTTCAATTATATACTGATGAAACCGATATTACACTCTTTTTTTTTTGGTGCATAAGCAGCATGTAATTACACAGAATGAAAAAAGACGAATTCAATCATTTTTAAAGAACAACAACTTTATTTCAATTATTTCAATTAGATTTCACAACAGGTCGGAGCAGATTTTATTTAAAAAAAAGCCCATTTAATTGTATTGTTATACAATATTTTTATAATGTGACCATGTCAAAAGTCAAAGTCTGCTTTATTGTCAATCCCTTCATATGTCAAGACACACAAGAAACCGAAATTCCATTTCCTCTATCCCACGGTGGAAGTGGAATTTCCATCATCATCTTCCAAACGTGCGCCAGTGGCTTTGCTCATCCTTATTTCCTGGAAGAAAAACGGACGTCAAAAGAGAAATATTGCTTCTTGTCGCTTGAAAGATGTGGCACCTCTCCGTTGGCGTTGATCAAGGTAAAGTGGACCTGGCCTACGGGTCCCCAGTTGGACTGTGTCTCCCAGACTAGATCAGAGGGAGGATTGTGGTTTCGGCCAGCGTCAGCCGCCCAGATCTGATGCATGTAAAGGTCATTGAAATATTGAGCACCATGTATCTGAGATCTTCCAGATAAGATTGATTACCGTGACACTCTCGTGGGCCTTCAGGATGAATTCTGCGGCAAACTTGAATTGGCCCACGAGAATCCAGATAGCCGCTGTCAGCATGGGTGCCACCTAACCACCTCCCCGGCCGGGGAGGGGGGAGGGAGGGGGTGGAGAGGGAGAGAAAACAAACTCCAGCCGAATCGGCCACTACAGGTTAGTCAAAGGCCATGTCATAGAAATGTGTCTTTAAACGTGTCTTAAATGTTTCTACTGAGGTAGCAGTCCTAATATCCATTGGTAGGGCATTCCAAAGCTCTGGAGCCCGAATAGAAAATGCTCTAGAGCCTGCAGACATTTTCTTGGCCCTCGGTGTCGCTAAAAGGGTAGCGTTTTGCGAACGAAGGTTACGAGACGGAACATAAGGAACAACTAGGTCGACGAGATATGAAGGCGCTAAGCCATGCAGCGATTTATAGGTTAGTAGAAGAACCTTGAAGTCACATCTTAAATGGACCGGGAGCCAATGTAAGTTGGCTAGTATTATCACCATGGCAATTGCGAACACACAGAAAGAAAATAAATGACTGGAACATCACTCAAACACCGGTGATCCCATCGTGAGTCCCACATATGGGATGGTTAACTGAAAGTCCAATTGAGCTGCAATTAGTCACGAGGAGGATTTTCCTTGGGGTGTGGCCCCAGCAGCAAAGCAATTGTGTCAGCACTTGTTAGGGTTTGCAGAATATCTTCATCGTATGATTATGTTGGAATGTAACCTGTAATAATTTAACTAGTTTGTCCTGTCTAGACAAAATTAGTTTACCAAAGTGCTAAGATCATTTCAACTTATTGACTAGCTGCAGAGGAAGCAATCAAAGTTGCTTTGTTTACAGAACGTCGTAAAAGGTCCCCTGCTATGCTTTGATCAGCAGGGGACCGTCTTCACCCCAACCTGTGTGTTCCCAAACCCCCACTTCCAACCCCACTTTGTTTCTCTCAATAAATAAGCGCCTGACGAGGCCTGAGTCAGACTTCATTCGATCATCGCTGAGAGCACAGCGACGAGTGAACTCTCCGCCTGCAGGTGTCTAAAACGACTAACTTGTCTCCAGTGTGGTCCTTGCAAAATAAGTTAGAGTGAACAGCACCCTAACATTTGAAAAAAACGCTCTCGGGTGCTTTAGAGTGCCGAGTTTATCACTGCGCATGAAGAAATGACCACCTCCAACGTTTGGTTTATGTTTTATAAGCATTTTTAATTTTATTGCTTAAATCGCATTTTCTCGGCGAGCTGAGCACTTTTTCTGAATTGTGCCGCTCCCGTCACTCTGGTTAGGTTGGCATCGAAAAAAAACGCTCTCGGGTGCTTTAGAGTGCCGAGTTTATCACTGCGCATGAAGAAATGACCACCTCCAAAATTTGGTTTATGTTATAAAAGCATTTTTAATTTTATTGCTTAAATCGCATTTTCTCGGCGAGCTGAGCACTTTTTCTGAATTGCGCCGCTCCCGTCACTCTGGTTAGGTTGGCATCGAAAAAAACGCTCTCGGGTGCTTTAGAGTGCCGAGTTTATCACTGCGCATGAAGAAATGACCACCTCCAACGTTTGGTTTATGTTTTATAAGCATTTTTAATTTTATTGCTTAAATCGCATTTTCTCGGCGAGCTGAGCACTTTTTCTGAATTGTGCCGCTCCCGTCACTCTGGTTATGTTGGCATCGAAAAAAACGCTCTCGGGTGCTTTAGAGTGCCGAGTTTATCACTGCGCATGAGGAAATGACCACCTCCAACGTTTGGTTTATGTTTTATAAGCATTTTTAATTTTATTGCTTAAATCGCATTTTCTCGGCGAGCTGAGCACTTTTTCTGAATTGTGCCGCTCCCGTCACTCTGGTTAGGTTGGCATCGAAAAAAACGCTCTCGGGTGCTTTAGAGTGCCGAGTTTATCACTGCGCATGAGGAAATGACCACCTCCAACGTTTGGTTTATGTTTTATAAGCATTTTTAATTTTATTGCTTAAATCGCATTTTCTCGGCGAGCTGAGCACTTTTTCTGAATTGTGCCGCTCCCGTCACTCTGGTTAGGTTGGCATCGAAAAAAACGCTCTCGGGTGCTTTAGAGTGCCGAGTTTATCACTGCGCATGAAGAAATAACCACCTCCAACGTTTGGTTTATGTTTTATAAGCATTTTTAATTTTATTGCTTAAATCGCATTTTCTCGGCGAGCTGAGCACTTTTTCTGAATTGTGCCGCTCCCGTCACTCTGGTTAGGTTGGCATGGAAAAAAACGCTCTCGGGTGCTTTAGAGTGCCGAGTTTATCACTGCGCATGAAGAAATGACCACCTCCAACGTTTGGTTTATGTTTTATAAGCATTTTTAATTTTATTGCTTAAATCGCATTTTCTCGGCGAGCTGAGCACTTTTTGTGAATTGTGCCGCTCCCGTCACTCTGGTTAGGTTGGCATCGAAAAAAACGCTCTCGGGGGCTTTAGAGTGCCGAGTTTATCACTGCGCATGAAGAAATGACCACCTCCAACGTTTGGTTTATGTTTTATAAGCATTTTTAATTTTATTGCTTAAATCGCATTTTCTCGGCGAGCTGAGCACTTTTTCTGAATTGTGCCGCTCCCGTCACTCTGGTTAGGTTGGCATCGAAAAAAACGCTCTCGGGTGCTTTAGAGTGCCGAGTTTATCACTGCGCATGAAGAAATGACCACCTCCAACGTTTGGTTTATGTTTTATAAGCATTTTTAATTTTATTGCTTAAATCGCATTTTCTCGGCGAGCTGAGCACTTTTTCTGAATTGTGCCGCTCCCGTCACTCTGGTTAGGTTGGCATCGAAAAAAAACGCTCTCGGGTGCTTTAGAGTGCCGAGTTTATCACTGCGCATGAAGAAATGACCACCTCCAAAATTTGGTTTATGTTATAAAAGCATTTTTAATTTTATTGCTTAAATCGCATTTTCTCGGCGAGCTGAGCACTTTTTCTGAATTGCGCCGCTCCCGTCACTCTGGTTAGGTTGGCATCGAAAAAAACGCTCTCGGGTGCTTTAGAGTGCCGAGTTTATCACTGCGCATGAAGAAATGACCACCTCCAACGTTTGGTTTATGTTTTATAAGCATTTTTAATTTTATTGCTTAAATCGCATTTTCTCGGCGAGCTGAGCACTTTTTCTGAATTGCGCCAGTCCCGTCACTCTGGTTAGGTTGGCATCGAAAAAAACGCTCTCGGGTGCTTTAGAGTGCCGAGTTTATCACTGCGCATGAAGAAATGACCACCTCCAACGTTTGGTTTATGTTTTATAAGCATTTTTAATTTTATTGCTTAAATCGCATTTTCTCGGCGAGCTGAGCACTTTTTCTGAATTGCGCCGCTCCCGTCACTCTGGTTAGGTTGGCATCGAAAAAAACGCTCTCGGGTGCTTTAGAGTGCCGAGTTTATCACTGCGCATGAAGAAATGACCACCTCCAACGTTCGATTTATGTTTTATAAGCATTTTTAATTTTATTGCTTAAATCGCATTTTCTCGGCGAGCTGAGCACTTTTTCTGAATTGTGCCGCTCCCGTCACTCGGTTGGCATCGAAAAAAACGCTCTCGGGTGCTTTAGAGTGCCGAGTTTATCACTGCGCATGAAGAAATGACCACCTCCAACGTTTGGTTTATGTTTTATAAGCATTTTTAATTTTATTGCTTAAATCGCATTTTCTCGGCGAGCTGAGCACTTTTTCTGAATTGTGCCGCTCCCGTCACTCTGGTTAGGTTGGCATCGAAAAAAACGCTCTCGGGTGCTTTAGAGTGCCGAGTTTATCACTGCGCATGAAGAAATGACCACCTCCAACGTTTGGTTTATGTTTTATAAGCATTTTTAATTTTATTGCTTAAATCGCATTTTCTCGGCGAGCTGAGCACTTTTTCTGAATTGCGCCGCTCCCGTCACTCTGGTTAGGTTGGCATCGAAAAAAACGCTCTCGGGTGCTTTAGAGTGCCGAGTTTATCACTGCGCATGAAGAAATTACCACCTCCAACGTTTGGTTTATGTTTTATAAGCATTTTTAATTTTATTGCTTAAATCGCATTTTCTCGGCGAGCTGTTGCGCCGCTCCCGTCACTCTGGTTAGGTTGGCATCGAAAAAAACGCTCTCGTGTGCTTTAGAGTGCCGAGTTTATCACTGCGCATGAAGAAATGACCACCTCCAACGTTTGGTTTATGTTTTATAAGCATTTTTAATTTTATTGCTTAAATCGCATTTTCTCGGCGAGCTGAGCACTTTTTCTGAATTGCGCCGCTCCCGTCACTCTGGTTAGGTTGGCATCGAAAAAAACGCTCTCGGGTGCTTTAGAGTGCCGAGTTTATCACTGCGCATGAAGAAATGACCACCTCCAACGTTTGGTTTCTGTTTTATAAGCATTTTTAATTTTATTGCTTAAATCGCATTTTCTCGGCGAGCTGAGCACTTTTTCTGAATTGCGCCGCTCCCGTCACTCTGGTTAGGTTGGCATCGAAAAAAACGCTCTCGGGTGCTTTAGAGTGCCGAGTTTATCACTGCGCATGAAGAAATGACCACCTCCAACGTTCGATTTATGTTTTATAAGCATTTTTAATTTTATTGCTTAAATCGCATTTTCTCGGCGAGCTGAGCACTTTTTCTGAATTGTGCCGCTCCCGTCACTCTGGTTAGGTTGGCATCGAAAAAAACGCTCTCGGGTGCTTTAGAGTGCCGAGTTTATCACTGCGCATGAAGAAATGACCACCTCCAACGTTTGGTTTATGTTTTATAAGCATTTTTAATTTTATTGCTTAAATCGCATTTTCTCGGCGAGCTGAGCACTTTTTCTGAATTGTGCCGCTCCCGTCACTCTGGTTAGGTTGGCATCGAAAAAAACGCTCTCGGGTGCTTTAGAGTGCCGAGTTTATCACTGCGCATGAAGAAATGACCACCTCCAACCTTTGGTTTATGTTTTATCAGCATTTTTAACCTTGCTAGCTTGTTAGCTTTCTGCTGCCATCTGTGGTGTTAGCGGGTCATTTTGGGCCCGTGTATTAAATCAGCCATACAATACCCTAAAAACAATCTTTTATCATCCAATGTTTTTCTTAACTCTTGTTTAGCTGGTTGGGCTCCCTTATCCATGAAAAGATTGGTTTTAATATTTTTTGTGGCCCCCTGGGCCTTTGGTTTAACACCATACCCCTAATTTTCAATGTCTAAAAAGTAGTCAAATGAACCTTAAGAGAAGAAGGCAACAAAATAATCAGCTGTTCTGTTACCTGAGTGTAACTGAGAGATATTAAAACACATTTCTTAAATGTTCAACAAAAAAAAGATTTTCATTTTAATCTTATCAAATATAGTAACATCTATGGTGTTTCGGGTCATTTTGGACTTGTATATATTTACTTCAAGAAAAGGGCAAAAACAAGTATTTTTAAATCTGTAGGTTCCACGCATAGCTTGTTTTAGCATCACAGGCTGCCCAGATTTTTATGCCATATTTGCCTGGCTTGGTGGGCATGTATTGCCGGAATGGGCATTTTCCTCGGAAAGGGAGAAAACGTTCATCCACTGTCACCTCTGGCCCTGGGTTGAACATCTGTGGAAGGAGTTGCACCCATCTCTCCCAAACATCCCTGATGGGAGCAAGCTTGTCAGATTTTGCTCTGGTGTCTCGATTGTCAAATCTGAGGACTCTTGAGATCATGTGAAAGGTCTGAAGAGACATTGTTGCCCGGAAAATATTTCCGCCCGTTGATTTATGAGACTCTCAGTTGCCTCATTGCTGGATCTGTAAACTCCAGCAAAGAGTAGAGCACCATTGTAGGCATCCAGGAACGTCTCATCAATGTCTTTCCACGTGTTGCCATGGACTTTTTTCCCCTCAAGGTTTGTCATTGCAATTATGACTTTTTTTAGTGACAATGGCAAAAAAAGATCAAAGCACGTCTTGATGTCACTTACGCTTGTCACAGAAAACCTCGTGACCCCTGGGGTCATTTTGATGATGTTTGCAGCAGCTGTCCTTCCATGCACATCAGGAGGAACAAAAATGACCGGAACACGACAAAAGTAACTTTTTTCACCAGACCACCTTATAATTTAGTAAAAAAAAATATATATATATATTTTGTTTAAATGGAAGTCCCTGACAAAGTCAAAAACTTTCAACGCAAAAAACAAATGTATGAAGTACTTAATGCATGTTTAAAACTCAAAACGTGCAGTAATGACCCTAACAAGCTAGCAAGGTTAATTTTATTGCTTAAATCGCATTTTCTCGGCGAGCTGAGCACTTTTTCTGAATTGTGCCGCTCCCGTCACTCTGGTTAGGTTGGCATCGAAAAAAACGCTCTCGGGTGCTTTAGAGTGCCGAGTTTATCACCGCGCATGAAGAAATGACCACCTCCAACGTTTGGTTTATGTTTTATAAGCATTTTTAATTTTATTGCTTAAATCGCATTTTCTCGGCGAGCTGAGCACTTGTTCTGAATTGTGCCGCTCCCGTCACTCTGGTTAGGTTGGCATCGAAAAAAACGCTCTCGGGTGCTTTAGAGTGCCGAGTTTATCACTGCGCATGAAGAAATGACCACCTCCAACGTTTGGTTTATGTTTTATAAGCATTTTTAATTTTATTGCTTAAATCGCATTTTCTCGGCGAGCTGAGCACTTTTTCTGAATTGTGCCGCTCCCGTCACTCTGGTTAGGTTGGCATCGAAAAAAACGCTCTCGGGTGCTTTAGAGTGCCGAGTTTATCACTGCGCATGAAGAAATGACCACCTCCAACGTTTGGTTTATGTTTTATAAGCATTTTTAATTTTATTGCTTAAATCGCATTTTCTCGGCGAGCTGAGCACTTTTTCTGAATTGTGCCGCTCCCGTCACTCTGGTTAGGTTGGCATCGAAAAAAACGCTCTCGGGTGCTTTAGAGTGCCGAGTTTATCACCGCGCATGAAGAAATGACCACCTCCAACGTTTGGTTTATGTTTTATAAGCATTTTTAATTTTATTGCTTAAAACGCATTTTCTCGGCGAGCTGAGCACTTTTTCTGAATTGTGCCGCTCCCGTCACTCTGGTTAGGTTGGCATAGAAAAAAACGCTCTCGGGTGCTTTAGAGTGCCGAGTTTATCACTGCGCATGAAGAAATGACCACCTCCAACGTTTGGTTTATGTTTTATAAGCATTTTTAATTTTATTGCTTAAATCGCATTTTCTCGGCGAGCTGAGCACTTTTTCTGAATTGTGCCGCTCCCGTCACTCTGGTTAGGTTGGCATGGAAAAAAACGCTCTCGGGTGCTTTAGAGTGCCGAGTTTATCACTGCGCATGAAGAAATGACCACCTCCAACGTTTGGTTTATGTTTTATAAGCATTTTTAATTTTATTGCTTAAATCGCATTTTCTCGGCGAGCTGAGCACTTTTTCTGAATTGTGCCGCTCCCGTCACTCTGGTTAGGTTGGGATCGAAAAAAACGCTCTCGGGTGCTTTAGAGTGCCGAGTTTATCACTGCGCATGAAGAAATGACCACCTCTAACGTTTGGTTTATGTTTTATAAGCATTTTTAATTTTATTGCTTAAATCGCATTTTCTCGGCGAGCTGAGCACTTTTTCTGAATTGTGCCGCTCCCGTCACTCTGGTTAGGTTGGCATAGAAAAAAACGCTCTCGGGTGCTTTAGAGTGCCGAGTTTATCACTGCGCATGAAGAAATGACCACCTCCAACCTTTGGTTTATGTTTTATAAGCATTTTTAACCTTGCTAGCTTGTTAGCTTTCTGTTGCCATCTGTGGTGTTAGCGGGTCATTTTGGACCCATGTATTAAATCAGCCATACAATACCCTAAAAACAATCTTTTATCATCCAATGTTTTTCTTAACTCTTGTTTAGCTGGTTGGGCTCCCTTATCCATGAAAAGGTTGGTTTTAATATTTTTTGTGGCCCCCTGGGCCTTTGGTTTAACACCATACCCCTAATTTTCAATGTCTAAAAAGTAGTCAAATGAACCTTAAGAGAAGAAGGCAACAAAATAATCAGCTGTTCTGTTACCTGAGTGTAACTGAGAGATATTAAAACACATTTCTTAAATGTTCAACAAAAAAAAGATTTTCATTTTAATCTTATCAAATATAGTAACATCTATGGTGTTTCGGGTCATTTTGGACCTGTATATATTTACTTCAAGAAAAGGGCAAAAACAAGTATTTTTAAATCTGTAGGTTCCACGCATAGCTTGTTTTAGCATCACAGGCTGCCCAGATTTTTATGCCATATTTGCCTGGCTTGGTGGGCATGTATTGCCGGAATGGGCATTTTCCTCGGAAAGGGAGAAAACATTCATCCACTGTCACCTCTGGCCCTGGGTTGAACATCTGTGGAAGGAGTTGCACCCATCTCTCCCAAACATCCCTGATGGGAGCAAGCTTGTCAGATTTTGCTCTGGTGTCTCGATTGTCAAATCTGAGGACTCTTGAGATCATGTGAAAGGTCTGAAGAGACATTGTTGCCCGGAAAATATTTCCGCCCGTTGATTTATGAGACTCTCAGTTGCCTCATTGCTGGATCTGTAAACTCCAGCAAGGAGTAGAGCACCATTGTAGGCATCCAGGAACGTCTCATCAATGTCTTTCCACGTGTTGCCATGGACTTTTTTCCCCTCAAGGTTTGTCATTGCAATTATGACTTTTTTTAGTGACAATGGCAAAAAAAGATCAAAGCACGTCTTGATGTCACTTACGCTTGTCACAGAAAACCTCGTGACCCCTGGGGTCATTTTGATGATGTTTGCAGCAGCTGTCCTTCCATGCACATCAGGAGGAACAAAAATGACCGGAACACGACAAAAGTAACTTTTTTCACCAGACCACCTTATAATTTAGTAAAAAAAAAAATATATATATATTTTGTTTAAATGGAAGTCCCTGACAAAGTCAAAAACTTTCAACGCAAAAAACAAATGTATGAAGTACTTAATGCATGTTTAAAACTCAAAACGTGCAGTAATGACCCTAACAAGCTAGCAAGGTTAATTTTATTGCTTAAATCGCATTTTCTCGGCGAGCTGAGCACTTTTTCTGAATTGTGCCGCTCCCGTCACTCTGGTTAGGTTGGCATCGAAAAAAACGCTCTCGGGTGCTTTAGAGTGCCGAGTTTATCACCGCGCATGAAGAAATGACCACCTCCAACGTTTGGTTTATGTTTTATAAGCATTTTTAATTTTATTGCTTAAATCGCATTTTCTCGGCGAGCTGAGCACTTTTTCTGAATTGTGCCGCTCCCGTCACTCTGGTTAGGTTGGCATCGAAAAAAACGCTCTCGGGTGCTTTAGAGTGCCGAGTTTATCACTGCGCATGAAGAAATGACCACCTCCAACGTTTGGTTTATGTTTTATAAGCATTTTTAATTTTATTGCTTAAATCGCATTTTCTCGGCGAGCTGAGCACTTTTTCTGAATTGTGCCGCTCCCGTCACTCTGGTTAGGTTGGCATCGAAAAAAACGCTCTCGGGTGCTTTAGAGTGCCGAGTTTATCACTGCACATGAAGAAATGACCACCTCCAACGTTTGGTTTATGTTTTATAACCTTTTTTAATTTTATTGCTTAAATCGCATTTTCTCGGCGAGCTGAGCACTTTTTCTGAATTGTGCCGCTCCCGTCACTCTGGTTAGGTTGGCATCGAAAAATACGCTCTCGGGTGCTTTAGAGTGCCGAGTTTATCACTGCGCATGAAGAAATGACCACCTCCAACGTTTGGTTTATGTTTTATAAGCATTTTTAATTTTATTGCTTAAATCGCATTTTCTCGGCGAGCTGAGCACTTTTTCTGAGTTGTGCCGCTCCCGTCACTCTGGATAGGTTGGCATCGAAAAAAACGCTCTCGGGTGCTTTAGAGTGCCGAGTTTATCACTGCGCATGAAGAAATGACCACCTCCAACGTTTGGTTTATGTTTTATAAGCATTTTTAATTTTATTGCTTAAATCGCATTTTCTCGGCGAGCTGAGCACTTTTTCTGAATTGTGCCGCTCCCGTCACTCTGGTTAGGTTGGCATCGAAAAAAAAACGCTCTCGGGTGCTTTAGAGTGCCGAGTTTATCACTGCGCATGAAGAAATGACCACCTCCAACGTTTGGTTTATGTTTTATAAGCATTTTTAATTTTATTGCTTAAATCGCATTTTCTCGGCGAGCTGAGCACTTTTTCTGAATTGTGCCGCTCCCGTCACTCTGGTTAGGTTGGCATCGAAAAAAACGCTCTCGGGTGCTTTAGAGTGCCGAGTTTATCACTGCGCATGAAGAAATGACCACCTCCAACGTTTGGTTTATGTTTTATAAGCATTTTTAATTTTATTGCTTAAATCGCATTTTCTCGGCGAGCTGAGCACTTTTTCTGAATTGCGCCGCTCCCGTCACTCTGGTTAGGTTGGCATCGAAAAAAACGCTCTCGGGTGCTTTAGAGTGCCGAGTTTATCACTGCGCATGAAGAAATGACCACCTCCAACGTTTGGTTTATGTTTTATAAGCATTTTTAATTTTATTGCTTAAATCGCATTTTCTCGGCGAGCTGAGCACTTTTTCTGAGTTGTGCCGCTCCCGTCACTCTGGATAGGTTGGCATCGAAAAAAACGCTCTCGGGTGCTTTAGAGTGCCGAGTTTATCACTGCGCATGAAGAAATGACCACCTCCAACGTTTGGTTTATGTTTTATAAGCATTTTTAATTTTATTGCTTAAATCGCATTTTCTCGGCGAGCTGAGCACTTTTTCTGAATTGTGCCGCTCCCGTCACTCTGGTTAGGTTGGCATCGAAAAAAAAACGCTCTCGGGTGCTTTAGAGTGCCGAGTTTATCACTGCGCATGAAGAAATGACCACCTCCAACGTTTGGTTTATGTTTTATAAGCATTTTTAATTTTATTGCTTAAATCGCATTTTCTCGGCGAGCTGAGCACTTTTTCTGAATTGTGCCGCTCCCGTCACTCTGGTTAGGTTGGCATCGAAAAAAACGCTCTCGGGTGCTTTAGAGTGCCGAGTTTATCACTGCGCATGAAGAAATGACCACCTCCAACGTTTGGTTTATGTTTTATAAGCATTTTTAATTTTATTGCTTAAATCGCATTTTCTCGGCGAGCTGAGCACTTTTTCTGAATTGCGCCGCTCCCGTCACTCTGGTTAGGTTGGCATCGAAAAAAACGCTCTCGGGTGCTTTAGAGTGCCGAGTTTATCACTGCGCATGAAGAAATGACCACCTCCAACGTTTGGTTTATGTTTTATAAGCATTTTTAATTTTATTGCTTAAATCGCATTTTCTCGGCGAGCTGAGCACTTTTTCTGAATTGCGCCAGTCCCGTCACTCTGGTTAGGTTGGCATCGAAAAAAACGCTCTCGGGTGCTTTAGAGTGCCAAGTTTATCACTGCGCATGAAGAAATGACCACCTCCAACGTTTGGTTTATGTTTTATAAGCATTTTTAATTTTATTGCTTAAATCGCATTTTCTCGGCGAGCTGAGCACTTTTTCTGAATTGCGCCGCTCCCGTCACTCTGGTTAGGTTGGCATCGAAAAAAACGCTCTCGGGTGCTTTAGAGTGCCGAGTTTATCACTGCGCATGAAGAAATGACCACCTCCAACGTTCGATTTATGTTTTATAAGCATTTTTAATTTTATTGCTTAAATCGCATTTTCTCGGCGAGCTGAGCACTTTTTCTGAATTGTGCCGCTCCCGTCACTCGGTTGGCATAGAAAAAAACGCTCTCGGGTGCTTTAGAGTGCCGAGTTTATCACTGCGCATGAAGAAATGACCACCTCCAACGTTTGGTTTATGTTTTATAAGCATTTTTAATTTTATTGCTTAAATCGCATTTTCTCGGCGAGCTGAGCACTTTTTCTGAATTGTGCCGCTCCCGTCACTCTGGTTAGGTTGGCATCGAAAAAAACGCTCTCGGGTGCTTTAGAGTGCCGAGTTTATCACTGCGCATGAAGAAATGACCACCTCCAACGTTTGGTTTATGTTTTATAAGCATTTTTAATTTTATTGCTTAAATCGCATTTTCTCGGCGAGCTGAGCACTTTTTCTGAATTGCGCCGCTCCCGTCACTCTGGTTAGGTTGGCATCGAAAAAAACGCTCTCGGGTGCTTTAGAGTGCCGAGTTTATCACTGCGCATGAAGAAATTACCACCTCCAACGTTTGGTTTATGTTTTATAAGCATTTTTAATTTTATTGCTTAAATCGCATTTTCTCGGCGAGCTGAGCACTTTTTCTGAATTGTGCCGCTCCCGTCACTCTGGTTAGGTTGGCATCGAAAAAAACGCTCTCGGGTGCTTTAGAGTGCCGAGTTTATCACTGCGCATGAAGAAATGACCACCTCCAACGTTTGGTTTATGTTTTATAAGCATTTTTAATTTTATTGCTTAAATCGCATTTTCTCGGCGAGCTGAGCACTTTTTCTGAATTGTGCCGCTCCCGTCACTCTGGTTATGTTGGCATCGAAAAAAACGCTCTCGGGTGCTTTAGAGTGCCGAGTTTATCACTGCGCATGAAGAAATGACCACCTCCAACGTTTGGTTTATGTTTTATAAGCATTTTTAATTTTATTGCTTAAATCGCATTTTCTCGGCGAGCTGAGCACTTTTTCTGAATTGTGCCGCTCCCGTCACTCTGGTTAGGTTGGCATCGAAAAAAACGCTCTCGGGTGCTTTAGAGTGCCGAGTTTATCACTGCGCATGAAGAAATGACCACCTCCAACGTTTGGTTTATGTTTTATAAGCATTTTTAATTTTATTGCTTAAATCGCATTTTCTCGGCGAGCTGAGCACTTTTTCTGAATTGTGCCGCTCCCGTCACTCTGGTTAGGTTGGCATCGAAAAAAACGCTCTCGGGTGCTTTAGAGTGCCGAGTTTATCACTGCGCATGAAGAAATAACCACCTCCAACGTTTGGTTTATGTTTTATAAGCATTTTTAATTTCATTGCTTAAATCGCATTTTCTCGGCGAGCTGAGCACTTTTTCTGAATTGTGCCGCTCCCGTCACTCTGGTTAGGTTGGCATCGAAAAAAACGCTCTCGGGTGCTTTAGAGTGCCGAGTTTATCACTGCGCATGAAGAAATGACCACCTCCAACGTTTGGTTTATGTTTTATAAGCATTTTTAATTTTATTGCTTAAATCGCATTTTCTCGGCGAGCTGAGCACTTTTTCTGAATTGTGCCGCTCCCGTCACTCTGGTTAGGTTGGCATCGAAAAAAAACGCTCTCGGGTGCTTTAGAGTGCCGAGTTTATCACTGCGCATGAAGAAATGACCACCTCCAACGTTAGGTTTATGTTTTATAAGCATTTTTAATTTTATTGCTTAAATCGCATTTTCTCGGCGAGCTGAGCACTTTTTCTGAATTGTGCCGCTCCCGTCACTCTGGTTAGGTTGGCATGGAAAAAAACGCTCTCGGGTGCTTTAGAGTGCCGAGTTTATCACTGCGCATGAAGAAATGACCAGCTCCAACGTTTGGTTTATGTTTTATAAGCATTTTTAATTTTATTGCTTAAATCGCATTTTCTCGGCGAGCTGAGCACTTTTTGTGAATTGTGCCGCTCCCGTCACTCTGGTTAGGTTGGCATCGAAAAAAACGCTCTCGGGTGCTTTAGAGTGCCGAGTTTATCACTGCGCATGAAGAAATGACCACCTCCAACGTTTGGTTTATGTTTTATAAGCATTTTTAATTTTATTGCTTAAATCGCATTTTCTCGGCGAGCTGAGCACTTTTTCTGAATTGTGCCGCTCCCGTCACTCTGGTTAGGTTGGCATCGAAAAAAACGCTCTCGGGTGCTTTAGAGTGCCGAGTTTATCACTGCGCATGAAGAAATGACCACCTCCAACGTTTGGTTTATGTTTTATAAGCATTTTTAATTTTATTGCTTAAATCGCATTTTCTCGGCGAGCTGAGCACTTTTTCTGAATTGTGCCGCTCCCGTCACTCTGGTTAGGTTGGCATCGAAAAAAACGCTCTCGGGTGCTTTAGAGTGCCGAGTTTATCACTGCGCATGAAGAAATGACCACCTCCAACGTTTGGTTTATGTTTTATAAGCATTTTTAATTTTATTGCTTAAATCGCATTTTCTCGGCGAGCTGAGCACTTTTTCTGAATTGCGCCGCTCCCGTCACTCTGGTTAGGTTGGCATCGAAAAAAACGCTCTCGGGTGCTTTAGAGTGCCGAGTTTATCACTGCGCATGAAGAAATTACCACCTCCAACGTTTGGTTTATGTTTTATAAGCATTTTTAATTTTATTGCTTAAATCGCATTTTCTCGGCGAGCTGTTGCGCCGCTCCCGTCACTCTGGTTAGGTTGGCATCGAAAAAAACGCTCTCGTGTGCTTTAGAGTGCCGAGTTTATCACTGCGCATGAAGAAATGACCACCTCCAACGTTTGGTTTATGTTTTATAAGCATTTTTAATTTTATTGCTTAAATCGCATTTTCTCGGCGAGCTGAGCACTTTTTCTGAATTGCGCCGCTCCCGTCACTCTGGTTAGGTTGGCATCGAAAAAAACGCTCTCGGGTGCTTTAGAGTGCCGAGTTTATCACTGCGCATGAAGAAATGACCACCTCCAACGTTTGGTTTCTGTTTTATAAGCATTTTTAATTTTATTGCTTAAGTCGCATTTTCTCGGCGAGCTGAGCACTTTTTCTGAATTGCGCCGCTCCCGTCACTCTGGTTAGGTTGGCATCGAAAAAAACGCTCTCGGGTGCTTTAGAGTGCCGAGTTTATCACTGCGCATGAAGAAATGACCACCTCCAACGTTCGATTTATGTTTTATAAGCATTTTTAATTTTATTGCTTAAATCGCATTTTCTCGGCGAGCTGAGCACTTTTTCTGAATTGTGCCGCTCCCGTCACTCTTGTTCGGTTGGCATCGAAAAAAACGCTCTCGGGTGCTTTAGAGTGCCGAGTTTATCACTGCGCATGAAGAAATGACCACCTCCAACCTTTGGTTTATGTTTTATAAGCATTTTTAATTTTATTGCTTAAATCGCATTTTCTCGGCGAGCTGAGCACTTTTTCTGAATTGTGCTGCTCCCGTCACTCTGGTTAGGTTGGCATCGAAAAAAACGCTCTCGGGTGCTTTAGAGTGCCGAGTTTATCACTGCGCCTGAAGAAATGACCACCTCCAACGTTTGGTTTATGTTCTATAAGCATTTTTAATTTTATTGCTTAAATCGCATTTTCTCGGCGAGCTGAGCACTTTTTCTGAATTGTGCCGCTCCCGTCACTCTGGTTAGGTTGGCATCGAAAAAAACGCTCTCGGGTGCTTTAGAGTGCCGAGTTTATCACTGCGCATGAAGAAATGACCACCTCCAACGTTTGGTTTATGTTTTATAAGCATTTTTAATTTTATTGCTTAAATCGCATTTTCTCGGCGAGCTGAGCACTTTTTCTGAATTGTGCCGCTCCCGTCACTCTGGTTAGGTTGGCATAAAAAAAAACGCTCTCGGGTGCTTTAGAGTGCCGAGTTTATCACTGCGCATGAAGAAATGACCACCTCCAACGTTTGGTTTATGTTTTATAAGCATTTTTAATTTTATTGCTTAAATCGCATTTTCTCGGCGAGCTGAGCACTTTTTCTGAATTGTGCCGCTCCCGTCACTCTGGTTAGGTTGGCATCGAAAAAAACGCTCTCGGGTGCTTTAGAGTGCCGAGTTTATCACCGCGCATGAAGAAATGACCACCTCCAACGTTTGGTTTATGTTTTATAAGCATTTTTAATTTTATTGCTTAAATCGCATTTTCTCGGCGAGCTGAGCACTTTTTCTGAATTGTGCCGCTCCCGTCACTCTGGTTAGGTTGGCATCGAAAAAAACTCTCTCGGGTGCTTTAGAGTGCCGAGTTTATCACTGCGCATGAAGAAATAACCACCTCCAACGTTTGGTTTATGTTTTATAAGCATTTTTAATTTCATTGCTTAAATCGCATTTTCTCGGCGAGCTGAGCACTTTTTCTGAATTGTGCCGCTCCCGTCACTCTGGTTAGGTTGGCATCGAAAAAAACGCTCTCGGGTGCTTTAGAGGGCCGAGTTTATCACTGCGCATGAAGAAATGACCACCTCCAACGTTTGGTTTATGTTTTATAAGCATTTTTAATTTTATTGCTTAAATCGCATTTTCTCGGCGAGCTGAGCACTTTTTCTGAATTGTGCCGCTCCCGTCACTCTGGTTAGGTTGGCATCGAAAAAAAACGCTCTCGGGTGCTTTAGAGTGCCGAGTTTATCACTGCGCATGAAGAAATGACCACCTCCAACGTTAGGTTTATGTTTTATAAGCCTTTTTAATTTTATTGCTTAAATCGCATTTTCTCGGCGAGCTGAGCACTTTTTCTGAATTGTGCCGCTCCCGTCACTCTGGTTAGGTTGGCATGGAAAAAAAACGCTCTCGGGTGCTTTAGAGTGCCGAGTTTATCACTGCGCATGAAGAAATGACCAGCTCCAACGTTTGGTTTATGTTTTATAAGCATTTTTAATTTTATTGCTTAAATCGCATTTTCTCGGCGAGCTGAGCACTTTTTGTGAATTGTGCCGCTCCCGTCACTCTGGTTAGGTTGGCATCGAAAAAAACGCTCTCGGGTGCTTTAGAGTGCCGAGTTTATCACTGCGCATGAAGAAATGACCACCTCCAACGTTTGGTTTATGTTTTATAAGCATTTTTAATTTTATTGCTTAAATCGCATTTTCTCGGCGAGCTGAGCACTTTTTCTGAATTGTGCCGCTCCCGTCACTCTGGTTAGGTTGGCATCGAAAAAAACGCTCTCGGGTGCTTTAGAGTGCCGAGTTTATCACTGCGCATGAAGAAATGACCACCTCCAACCTTTGGTTTATGTTTTATAAGCATTTTTAACCTTGCTAGCTTGTTAGCTTTCTGCTGCCATCTGTGGTGTTAGCGGGTCATTTTGGACCCATGTATTAAATCAGCCATACAATACCCTAAAAACAATCTGTTATCATCCAATGTTTTTCTTAACTCTTGTTTAGCTGGTTGGGCTCCCTTATCCATGAAAAGATTGGTTTTAATATTTTTTGTGGCCCCCTGGGCCTTTGGTTTAACACCATACCCCTAATTTTCAATGTCTAAAAAGTAGTCAAATGAACCTTAAGAGAAGAAGGCAACAAAATAATCAGCTGTTCTGTTACCTGAGTGTAACTGAGAGATATTAAAACACATTTCTTAAATGTTCAACAAAAAAAAGATTTTCATTTTAATCTTATCAAATATAGTAACATCTATGGTGTTTCGGGTCATTTTGGACTTGTATATATTTACTTCAAGAAAAGGGCAAAAACAAGTATTTTTAAATCTGTAGGTTCCACGCATAGCTTGTTTTAGCATCACAGGCTGCCCAGATTTTTATGCCATATTTGCCTGGCTTGGTGGGCATGTATTGCCGGAATGGGCATTTTCCTCGGAAAGGGAGAAAACGTTCATCCACTGTCACCTCTGGCCCTGGGTTGAACATCTGTGGAAGGAGTTGCACCCATCTCTCCCAAACATCCCTGATGGGAGCAAGCTTGTCAGATTTTGCTCTGGTGTCTCGATTGTCAAATCTGAGGACTCTTGAGATCATGTGAAAGGTCTGAAGAGACATTGTTGCCCGGAAAATATTTCCGCCCGTTGATTTATGAGACTCTCAGTTGCCTCATTGCTGGATCTGTAAACTCCAGCAAAGAGTAGAGCACCATTGTAGGCATCCAGGAACGTCTCATCAATGTCTTTCCACGTGTTGCCATGGACTTTTTTCCCCTCAAGGTTTGTCATTGCAATTATGACTTTTTTTAGTGACAATGGCAAAAAAAGATCAAAGCACGTCTTGATGTCACTTACGCTTGTCACAGAAAACCTCGTGACCCCTGGGGTCATTTTGATGATGTTTGCAGCAGCTGTCCTTCCATGCACATCAGGAGGAACAAAAATGACCGGAACACGACAAAAGTAACTTTTTTCACCAGACCACCTTATAATTTAGTAAAAAAAAAAATATATATATATATTTTGTTTAAATGGAAGTCCCTGACAAAGTCAAAAAGTTTCAACGCAAAAAACAAATGTATGAAGTACTTAATGCATGTTTAAAACTCAAAACGTGCAGTAATGACCCTAACAAGCTAGCAAGGTTAATTTTATTGCTTAAATCGCATTTTCTCGGCGAGCTGAGCACTTTTTCTGAATTGTGCCGCTCCCGTCACTCTGGTTAGGTTGGCATCGAAAAAAATGCTCTCGGGTGCTTTAGAGTGCCGAGTTTATCACCGCGCATGAAGAAATGACCACCTCCAACGTTTGGTTTATGTTTTATAAGCATTTTTAATTTTATTGCTTAAATCGCATTTTCTCGGCGAGCTGAGCACTTGTTCTGAATTGTGCCGCTCCCGTCACTCTGGTTAGGTTGGCATCGAAAAAAACGCTCTCGGGTGCTTTAGAGTGCCGAGTTTATCACTGCGCATGAAGAAATGACCACCTCCAACGTTGGGTTTATGTTTTATAAGCATTTTTAATTTTATTGCTTAAATCGCATTTTCTCGGCGAGCTGAGCACTTTTTCTGAATTGTGCCGCTCCCGTCACTCTGGTTATGTTGGCATCGAAAAAAACGCTCTCGGGTGCTTTAGAGTGCCGAGTTTATCACTGCGCATGAAGAAATGACCACCTCCAACGTTTGGTTTATGTTTTATAAGCATTTTTAATTTTATTGCTTAAATCGCATTTTCTCGGCGAGCTGAGCACTTTTTCTGAATTGTGCCGCTCCCGTCACTCTGGTTAGGTTGGCATCGAAAAAAACGCTCTCGGGTGCTTTAGAGTGCCGAGTTTATCACCGCGCATGAAGAAATGACCACCTCCAACGTTTGGTTTATGTTTTATAAGCATTTTTAATTTTATTGCTTAAATCGCATTTTCTCTGCGAGCTGAGCACTTTTTCTGAATTGTGCCGCTCCCGTCACTCTGGTTAGGTTGGCATCGAAAAAAACGCTCTCGGGTGCTTTAGAGTGCCGAGTTTATCACTGCGCATGAAGAAATGACCACCTCCAACGTTTGGTTTATGTTTAATAAGCATTTTTAATTTTATTGCTTAAATCGCATTTTCTCGGCGAGCTGAGCACTTTTTCTGAATTATGCCGCTCCCGTCACTCTGGTTAGGTTGGCATAGAAAAAAACGCTCTCGGGTGCTTTAGAGTGCCGAGTTTATCACTGCGCATGAAGAAATGACCACCTCCAACGTTTGGTTTATGTTTTATAAGCATTTTTAATTGTATTGCTTAAATCGCATTTTCTCGGCGAGCTGAGCACTTTTTCTGAATTGTGCCGCTCCCGTCACTCTGGTTAGGTTGGCATGGAAAAAAACGCTCTCGGGTGCTTTAGAGTGCCGAGTTTATCACTGCGCATGAAGAAATGACCAGCTCCAACGTTTGGTTTATGTTTTATAAGCATTTTTAATTGTATTGCTTAAATCGCATTTTCTCGGCGAGCTGAGCACTTTTTCTGAATTGTGCCGCTCCCGTCACTCTGGTTAGGTTGGGATCGAAAAAAACGCTCTCGGGTGCTTTAGAGTGCCGAGTTTATCACTGCGCATGAAGAAATGACCACCTCCAACGTTTGGTTTATGTTTTATAAGCATTTTTAATTTTATTGCTTAAATCGCATTTTCTCGGCGAGCTGAGCACTTTTTCTGAATTGTGCCGCTCCCGTCACTCTGGTTAGGTTGGCATCGAAAAAAACGCTCTCGGGTGCTTTAGAGTGCCGAGTTTATCACTGCGCATGAAGAAATGACCACCTCCAACCTTTGGTTTATGTTTTATAAGCATTTTTAACCTTGCTAGCTTGTTAGCTTTCTGCTGCCATCTGTGGTGTTAGCGGGTCATTTTGGACCCATGTATTAAATCAGCCATACAATACCCTAAAAACAATCTGTTATCATCCAATGTTTTTCTTAACTCTTGTTTAGCTGGTTGGGCTCCCTTATCCATGAAAAGATTGGTTTTAATATTTTTTGTGGCCCCCTGGGCCTTTGGTTTAACACCATACCCCTAATTTTCAATGTCTAAAAAGTAGTCAAATGAACCTTAAGAGAAGAAGGCAACAAAATAATCAGCTGTTCTGTTACCTGAGTGTAACTGAGAGATATTAAAACACATTTCTTAAATGTTCAACAAAAAAAAGATTTTCATTTTAATCTTATCAAATATAGTAACATCTATGGTGTTTCGGGTCATTTTGGACCTGTATATATTTACTTCAAGAAAAGGGCAAAAACAAGTATTTTTAAATCTGTAGGTTCCACGCATAGCTTGTTTTAGCATCACAGGCTGCCCAGATTTTTATGCCATATTTGCCTGGCTTGGTGGGCATGTATTGCCGGAATGGGCATTTTCCTCGGAAAGGGAGAAAACGTTCATCCACTGTCACCTCTGGCCCTGGGTTGAACATCTGTGGAAGGAGTTGCACCCATCTCTCCCAAACATCCCTGATGGGAGCAAGCTTGTCAGATTTTGCTCTGGTGTCTCGATTGTCAAATCTGAGGACTCTTGAGATCACGTGAAAGGTCTGAAGAGACATTGTTGCCCGGAAAATATTTCCGCCCGTTGATTTATGAGACTCTCAGTTGCCTCATTGCTGGATCTGTAAACTCCAGCAAGGAGTAGAGCACCATTGTAGGCATCCAGGAACGTCTCATCAATGTCTTTCCACGTGTTGCCATGGACTTTTTTCCCCTCAAGGTTTGTCATTGCAATTATGACTTTTTTTAGTGACAATGGCAAAAAAAGATCAAAGCACGTCTTGATGTCACTTACGCTTGTCACAGAAAACCTCGTGACCCCTGGGGTCATTTTGATGATGTTTGCAGCAGCTGTCCTTCCATGCACATCAGGAGGAACAAAAATGACCCGAACACGACAAAAGTAACTTTTTTCACCAGACCACCTTATAATTTAGTAAAAAAAAATATATATATATATTTTGTTTAAATGGAAGTCCCTGACAAAGTCAAAAAGTTTCAACGCTAAAAACAAATGTATGAAGTACTTAATGCATGTTTAAAACTCAAAACGTGCAGTAATGACCCTAACAAGCTAGCAAGGTTAATTTTATTGCTTAAATCGCATTTTCTCGGCGAGCTGAGCACTTTTTCTGAATTGTGCCGCTCCCGTCACTCTGGTTAGGTTGGCATCGAAAAAAACGCTCTCGGGTGCTTTAGAGTGCCGAGTTTATCACTGCGCATGAAGAAATGACCACCTCCAACGTTTGGTTTATGTTTAATAAGCATTTTTAATTTTATTGCTTAAATCGCATTTTCTCGGCGAGCTGAGCACTTTTTCTGAATTGTGCCGCTCCCGTCACTCTGGTTAGGTTGGCATCGAAAAAAACGCTCTCGGGTGCTTTAGAGTGCCGAGTTTATCACTGCGCATGAAGAAATGACCACCTCCAACGTTTGGTTTATGTTTTATAAGCATTTTTAATTTTATTGCTTAAATCGCATTTTCTCGGCGAGCTGAGCACTTTTTCTGAATTGTGCCGCTCCCGTCACTCTGGTTAGGTTGGCATAGAAAAAAACGCTCTCGGGTGCTTTAGAGTGCCGAGTTTATCACTGCGCATGAAGAAATGACCACCTCCAACGTTTGGTTTATGTTTTATAAGCATTTTTAATTTTATTGCTTAAATCGCATTTTCTCGGCGAGCTGAGCACTTTTTCTGAATTGTGCCGCTCCCGTCACTCTGGTTAGGTTGGCATCGAAAAAAACGCTCTCGGGTGCTTTAGAGTGCCGAGTTTATCACTGCGCATGAAGAAATGACCACCTCCAACCTTTGGTTTATGTTTTATAAGCATTTTTAACCTTGCTAGCTTGTTAGCTTTCTGCTGCCATCTGTGGTGTTAGCGGGTCATTTTGGACCCATGTATTAAATCAGCCATACAATACCCTAAAAACAATCTGTTATCATCCAATGTTTTTCTTAACTCTTGTTTAGCTGGTTGGGCTCCCTTATCCATGAAAAGATTGGTTTTAATATTTTTTGTGGCCCCCTGGGCCTTTGGTTTAACACCATACCCCTAATTTTCAATGTCTAAAAAGTAGTCAAATGAACCTTAAGAGAAGAAGGCAACAAAATAATCAGCTGTTCTGTTACCTGAGTGTAACTGAGAGATATTAAAACACATTTCTTAAATGTTCAACAAAAAAAAGATTTTCATTTTAATCTTATCAAATATAGTAACATCTATGGTGTTTCGGGTCATTTTGGACCTGTATATATTTACTTCAAGAAAAGGGCAAAAACAAGTATTTTTAAATCTGTAGGTTCCACGCATAGCTTGTTTTAGCATCACAGGCTGCCCAGATTTTTATGCCATATTTGCCTGGCTTGGTGGGCATGTATTGCCGGAATGGGCATTTTCCTCGGAAAGGGAGAAAACGTTCATCCACTGTCACCTCTGGCCCTGGGTTGAACATCTGTGGAAGGAGTTGCACCCATCTCTCCCAAACATCCCTGATGGGAGCAAGCTTGTCAGATTTTGCTCTGGTGTCTCGATTGTCAAATCTGAGGACTCTTGAGATCACGTGAAAGGTCTGAAGAGACATTGTTGCCCGGAAAATATTTCCGCCCGTTGATTTATGAGACTCTCAGTTGCCTCATTGCTGGATCTGTAAACTCCAGCAAGGAGTAGAGCACCATTGTAGGCATCCAGGAACGTCTCATCAATGTCTTTCCACGTGTTGCCATGGACTTTTTTCCCCTCAAGGTTTGTCATTGCAATTATGACTTTTTTTAGTGACAATGGCAAAAAAAGATCAAAGCACGTCTTGATGTCACTTACGCTTGTCACAGAAAACCTCGTGACCCCTGGGGTCATTTTGATGATGTTTGCAGCAGCTGTCCTTCCATGCACATCAGGAGGAACAAAAATGACCCGAACACGACAAAAGTAACTTTTTTCACCAGACCACCTTATAATTTAGTAAAAAAAAAAATATATATATATTTTGTTTAAATGGAAGTCCCTGACAAAGTCAAAAAGTTTCAACGCTAAAAACAAATGTATGAAGTACTTAATGCATGTTTAAAACTCAAAACGTGCAGTAATGACCCTAACAAGCTAGCAAGGTTAATTTTATTGCTTAAATCGCATTTTCTCGGCGAGCTGAGCACTTTTTCTGAATTGTGCCGCTCCCGTCACTCTGGTTAGGTTGGCATCGAAAAAAACGCTCTCGGGTGCTTTAGAGTGCCGAGTTTATCACTGCGCATGAAGAAATGACCACCTCCAACGTTTGGTTTATGTTTAATAAGCATTTTTAATTTTATTGCTTAAATCGCATTTTCTCGGCGAGCTGAGCACTTTTTCTGAATTGTGCCGCTCCCGTCACTCTGGTTAGGTTGGCATCGAAAAAAACGCTCTCGGGTGCTTTAGAGTGCCGAGTTTATCACTGCGCATGAAGAAATGACCACCTCCAACGTTTGGTTTATGTTTTATAAGCATTTTTAATTTTATTGCTTAAATCGCATTTTCTCGGCGAGCTGAGCACTTTTTCTGAATTGTGCCGCTCCCGTCACTCTGGTTAGGTTGGCATAGAAAAAAACGCTCTCGGGTGCTTTAGAGTGCCGAGTTTATCACTGCGCATGAAGAAATGACCACCTCCAACGTTTGGTTTATGTTTTATAAGCATTTTTAATTTTATTGCTTAAATCGCATTTTCTCGGCGAGCTGAGCACTTTTTCTGAATTGTGCCGCTCCCGTCACTCTGGTTAGGTTGGCATCGAAAAAAACGCTCTCGGGTGCTTTAGAGTGCCGAGTTTATCACTGCGCATGAAGAAATGACCACCTCCAACCTTTGGTTTATATTTTATAAGCATTTTTAACCTTGCTAGCTTGTTAGCTTTCTGTTGCCATCTGTGGTGTAAGCGGGTCATTTTGGACCCATGTATTAAATCAGCCATACAATACCCTAAAAACAATCTTTTATCATCCAATGTTTTTCTTAACTCTTGTTTAGCTGGTTGGGCTCCCTTATCCATGAAAAGGTTGGTTTTAATATTTTTTGTGGCCCCCTGGGCCTTTGGTTTAACACCATACCCCTAATTTTCAATGTCTAAAAAGTAGTCAAATGAACCTTAAGAGAAGAAGGCAACAAAATAATCAGCTGTTCTGTTACCTGAGTGTAACTGAGAGATATTAAAACACATTTTTTAAATGTTCAACAAAAAAAAGATTTTCATTTTAATCTTATCAAATATAGTAACATCTATGGTGTTTCGGGTCATTTTGGACCTGTATATATTTACTTCAAGAAAAGGGCAAAAACAAGTATTTTTAAATCTGTAGGTTCCACGCATAGCTTGTTTTAGCATCACAGGCTGCCCAGATTTTTATGCCATATTTGCCTGGCTTGGTGGGCATGTATTGCCGGAATGGGCACTTTCCTCGGAAAGGGAGAAAACGTTCATCCACTGTCACCTCTGGCCCTGGGTTGAACATCTGTGGAAGGAGTTGCACCCATCTCTCCCAAACATCCCTGATGGGAGCAAGCTTGTCAGATTTTGCTCTGGTGTCTCGATTGTCAAATCTGAGGACTCTTGAGATCATGTGAAAGGTCTGAAGAGACATTGTTGCCCGGAAAATATTTCCGCCCGTTGATTTATGAGACTCTCAGTTGCCTCATTGCTGGATCTGTAAACTCCAGCAAGGAGTAGAGCACCATTGTAGGCATCCAGGAACGTCTCATCAATGTCTTTCCACGTGTTGCCATGGACTTTTTTCCCCTCAAGGTTTGTCATTGCAATTATGACTTTTTTTAGTGACAATGGCAAAAAAAGATCAAAGCACGTCTTGATGTCACTTACGCTTGTCACAGAAAACCTCGTGACCCCTGGGGTCATTTTGATGATGTTTGCAGCAGCTGTCCTTCCATGCACAGCAGGAGGAACAAAAATGACCCGAACACGACAAAAGTAACTTTTTTCACCAGACCACCTTATAATTGAGTAAAAAAAAAAATATATATATATTTTGTTTAAATGGAAGTCCCTGACAAAGTCAAAAAGTTTCAACGCTAAAAACAGATGTATGAAGTACTTAATGCATGTTTAAAACTCAAAACGTGCAGTAATGACCCTAACAAGCTAGCAAGGTTAATTTTATTGCTTAAATCGCATTTTCTCGGCGAGCTGAGCACTTTTTCTGAATTGTGCCGCTCCCGTCACTCTGGTTAGGTTGGCATCGAAAAAAACGCTCTCGGGTGCTTTAGAGTGCCGAGTTTATCACTGCGCATGAAGAAATGACCACCTCCAACGTTTGGTTTATGTTTTATAAGCATTTTTAATTTTATTGCTTAAATCGCATTTTCTCGGCGAGCTGAGCACTTTTTCTGAATTGTGCCGCTCCCGTCACTCTGGTTAGGTTGGCATCGAAAAAAACGCTCTCGGGTGCTTTAGAGTGCCGAGTTTATCACTGCGCATGAAGAAATGACCACCTCCAACGTTTGGTTTATGTTTTATAAGCATTTTTAATTTTATTGCTTAAATCGCATTTTCTCGGCGAGCTGAGCACTTTTTCTGAATTGCGCCGCTCCCGTCACTCTGGTTAGGTTGGCATCGAAAAAAACGCTCTCGGGTGCTTTAGAGTGCCGAGTTTATCACTGCGCATGAAGAAATGACCACCTCCAACGTTTGGTTTCTGTTTTATAAGCATTTTTAATTTTATTGCTTAAATCGCATTTTCTCGGCGAGCTGAGCACTTTTTCTGAATTGCGCCGCTCCCGTCACTCTGGTTAGGTTGGCATCGAAAAAAACGCTCTCGGGTGCTTTAGAGTGCCGAGTTTATCACTGCGCATGAAGAAATGACCACCTCCAACGTTCGATTTATGTTTTATAAGCATTTTTAATTTTATTGCTTAAATCGCATTTTCTCGGCGAGCTGAGCACTTTTTCTGAATTGTGCCGCTCCCGTCACTCTGGTTAGGTTGGCATCGGAAAAAACGCTCTCGGGTGCTTTAGAGTGCCGAGTTTATCACTGCGCATGAAGAAATGACCACCTCCAACGTTTGGTTTATGTTTTATAAGCATTTTTAATTTTATTGCTTAAATCGCATTTTCTCGGCGAGCTGAGCACTTTTTCTGTATTGTGCCGCTCCCGTCACTCTGGTTAGGTTGGCATCGAAAAAAACGCTCTCGGGTGCTTTAGAGTGCCGAGTTTATCACTGCACATGAAGAAATGACCACCTCCAACGTTTGGTTTATGTTTTATAACCTTTTTTAATTTTATTGCTTAAATCGCATTTTCTCGGCGAGCTGAGCACTTTTTCTGAATTGTGCCGCTCCCGTCACTCTGGTTAGGTTGGCATCGAAAAAAACGCTCTCGGGTGCTTTAGAGTGCCGAGTTTATCACTGCGCATGAAGAAATGACCACCTCCAACGTTTGGTTTATGTTTTATAAGCATTTTTAATTTTATTGCTTAAATCGCATTTTCTCGGCGAGCTGAGCACTTTTTCTGAATTGTGCCGCTCCCGTCACTCTGGTTAGGTTGGCATCGAAAAAAACGCTCTCGGGTGCTTTAGAGTGCCGAGTTTATCACTGCGCATGAAGAAATGACCACCTCCAACGTTTGGTTTATGTTTTATAAGCAATTTTAATTTTATTGCTTAAATCGCATTTTCTCGGCGAGCTGAGCACTTTTTCTGAATTGTGCCGCTCCCGTCACTCTGGTTAGGTTGGCATCGAAAAAAAAACGCTCTCGGGTGCTTTAGAGTGCCGAGTTTATCACTGCGCATGAAGAAATGACCACCTCCAACGTTTGGTTTATGTTTTATAAGCATTTTTAATTTTATTGCTTAAATCGCATTTTCTCGGCGAGCTGAGCACTTTTTCTGAATTGTGCCGCTCCCGTCACTCTGGTTAGGTTGGCATCGAAAAAAACGCTCTCGGGTGCTTTAGAGTGCCGAGTTTATCACTGCGCATGAAGAAATGACCACCTCCAACGTTTGGTTTATGTTTTATAAGCATTTTTAATTTTATTGCTTAAATCGCATTTTCTCGGCGAGCTGAGCACTTTTTCTGAATTGCGCCGCTCCCGTCACTCTGGTTAGGTTGGCATCGAAAAAAACGCTCTCGGGTGCTTTAGAGTGCCGAGTTTATCACTGCGCATGAAGAAATGACCACCTCCAACGTTCGATTTATGTTTTATAAGCATTTTTAATTTTATTGCTTAAATCGCATTTTCTCGGCGAGCTGAGCACTTTTTCTGAATTGTGCCGCTCCCGTCACTCTGGTTAGGTTGGCATCGAAAAAAACGCTCTCGGGTGCTTTAGAGTGCCGAGTTTATCACTGCGCATGAAGAAATGACCACCTCCAACGTTTGGTTTATGTTTTATAAGCATTTTTAATTTTATTGCTTAAATCGCATTTTCTCGGCGAGCTGAGCACTTTTTCTGAATTGTGCCGCTCCCGTCACTCTGGTTAGGTTGGCATCGAAAAAAACGCTCTCGGGTGCTTTAGAGTGCCGAGTTTATCACTGCGCATGAAGAAATGTCCACCTCCAACGTTTGGTTTATGTTTTATGAGCATTTTTAATTTTATTGCTTAAATCGCATTTTCTCGGCGAGCTGAGCACTTTTTCTGAATTGTGCCGTTCCCGTCACTCTGGTTAGGTTGGCATCGAAAAAAACGCTCTCGGGTGCTTTAGAGTGCCGAGTTTATCACTGCGCATGAAGAAATGACCACCTCCAACGTTTGGTTTATGTTTTATAAGCATTTTTAATTTTATTGCTTAAATCGCATTTTCTCGGCGAGCTGAGCACTTTTTCTGAATTGTGCCGCTCCCGTCACTCTGGTTAGGTTGGCATCGAAAAAAACGCTCTCGGGTGCTTTAGAGTGCCGAGTTTATCACTGCGCATGAAGAAATGACCACCTCCAACGTTTGGTTTATGTTTTATAAGCATTTTTAATTTTATTGCTTAAATCGCATTTTCTCGGCGAGCTGAGCACTTTTTCTGAATTGCGCCGCTCCCGTCACTCTGGTTAGGTTGGCATCGAAAAAAACGCTCTCGGGTGCTTTAGAGTGCCGAGTTTATCACTGCGCATGAAGAAATGACCACCTCCAACGTTCGATTTATGTTTTATAAGCATTTTTAATTTTATTGCTTAAATCGCATTTTCTCGGCGAGCTGAGCACTTTTTCTGAATTGTGCCGCTCCCGTCACTCTGGTTAGGTTGGCATCGAAAAAAACGCTCTCGGGTGCTTTAGAGTGCCGAGTTTATCACTGCGCATGAAGAAATGACCACCTCCAACGTTTGGTTTATGTTTTATAAGCATTTTTAATTTTATTGCTTAAATCGCATTTTCTCGGCGAGCTGAGCACTTTTTCTGAATTGTGCCGCTCCCGTCACTCTGGTTAGGTTGGCATCGAAAAAAACGCTCTCGGGTGCTTTAGAGTGCCGAGTTTATCACTGCGCATGAAGAAATGTCCACCTCCAACGTTTGGTTTATGTTTTATGAGCATTTTTAATTTTATTGCTTAAATCGCATTTTCTCGGCGAGCTGAGCACTTTTTCTGAATTGTGCCGTTCCCGTCACTCTGGTTAGGTTGGCATCGAAAAAAACGCTCTCGGGTGCTTTAGAGTGCCGAGTTTATCACTGCGCATGAAGAAATGACCACCTCCAACGTTTGGTTTATGTTTTATAAGCATTTTTAATTTTATTGCTTAAATCGCATTTTCTCGGCGAGCTGAGCACTTTTTCTGAATTGTGCCGCTCCCATCACTCTGGTTAGGTTGGCATCGAAAAAAACGCTCTCGGGTGCTTTAGAGTGCCGAGTTTATCACTGCGCATGAAGAAATGACCACCTCCAACGTTTGGTTTATGTTTTATAAGCATTTTTAATTGTATTGCTTAAATCGCATTTTCTCGGCGAGCTGAGCACTTTTTCTGAATTGTGCCGCTCCCGTCACTCTGGTTAGGTTGGCATCGAAAAAAACGCTCTCGGGTGCTTTAGAGTGCCGAGTTTATCACTGCGCATGAAGAAATGTCCACCTCCAACGTTTGGTTTATGTTTTATAAGCATTTTTAATTTTATTGCTTAAATCGAATTTTCTCGGCGAGCTGAGCACTTTTTCTGAATTGTGCCGCTCCCGTCACTCTGGTTAGGTTGGCATCGAAAAAAACGCTCTCGGGTGCTTTAGAGTGCCGAGTTCATCACTGCGCATGAAGAAATGACCACCTCCAACGTTTGGTTTATGTTTTATGAGCATTTTTAATTTTATTGCTTAAATCGCATTTTCTCGGCGAGCTGAGCACTTTTTCTGAATTGTGCCGTTCCCGTCACTCTGGTTAGGTTGGCATCGAAAAAAACGCTCTCGGGTGCTTTAGAGTGCCGAGTTTATCACTGCGCATGAAGAAATGACCACCTCCAACGTTTGGTTTATGTTTTATAAGCATTTTTAATTTTATTGCTTAAATCGCATTTTCTCGGCGAGCTGAATTGTGCCGCTCCCGTCACTCTGGTTAGGTTGGCATCGAAAAAAACGCTCTCGGGTGCTTTAGAGTGCCGAGTTTATCACTGCGCATGAAGAAATGACCACCTCCAACGTTTGGTTTATGTTTTATAAGCATTTTTAATTTTATTGCTTAAATCGCATTTTCTCGGCGAGCTGAGCACTTTTTCTGAATTGTGCCGCTCCCGTCACTCTGGTTAGGTTGGCATCGAAAAAAACGCTCTCGGGTGCTTTAGAGTGCTGAGTTTATCACTGCGCATGAAGAAATGACCACCTCCAACGTTTGGTTTATGTTTTATAAGCATTTTTAATTTTATTGCTTAAATCGCATTTTCTCGGCGAGCTGAGCACTTTTTCTGAATTGTGCCGCTCCCGTCACTCTGGTTAGGTTGGCATGGAAAAAAACGCTCTCGGGTGCTTTAGAGTGCCGAGTTTATCACTGCGCATGAAGAAATGACAAGCTCTAACGTTTGGTTTATGTTTTATAAGCATTTTTAATTTTATTGCTTAAATCGCATTTTCTCGGCGAGCTGAGCACTTTTTCTGAATTGTGCCGCTCCCGTCACTCTGGTTAGGTTGGCATCGAAAAAAACGCTCTCGGGTGCTTTAGAGTGCCGAGTTTATCACTGCGCATGAAGAAATGACCACCTCCAACGTTTGGTTTATGTTTTATGAGCATTTTTAATTTTATTGCTTAAATCGCATTTTCTCGACGAGCTGAGCACTTTTTCTGAATTGTGCCGTTCCCGTCACTCTGGTTAGGTTGGCATCGAAAAAAACGCTCTCGGGTGCTTTAGAGTGCCGAGTTTATCACTGCGCATGAAGAAATGACCACCTCCAACGTTTGGTTTATGTTTTATAAGCATTTTTAATTTTATTGCTTAAATCGCATTTTCTCGGCGAGCTGAGCACTTTTTCTGAATTGTGCCGCTCCCGTCACTCTGGTTAGGTTGGCATCGAAAAAAACGCTCTCGGGTGCTTTAGAGTGCCGAGTTTATCACTGCGCATGAAGAAATGACCACCTCCAACGTTTGGTTTATGTTTTATAAGCATTTTTAATTTTATTGCTTAAATCGCATTTTCTCGGCGAGCTGAGCACTTTTTCTGAATTGTGCCGCTCCCGTCACTCTGGTTAGGTTGGCATCGAAAAAAACGCTCTCGGGTGCTTTAGAGTGCCGAGTTTATCACTGCGCATGAAGAAATGTCCACCTCCAACGTTTGGTTTATGTTTTATAAGCATTTTTAATTTTATTGCTTAAATCGCATTTTCTCGGCGAGCTGAGCACTTTTTCTGAATTGTGCCGCTCCCGTCACTCTGGTTAGGTTGGCATCGAAAAAAACGCTCTCGGGTGCTTTAGAGTGCCGAGTTTATCACTGCGCATGAAGAAATGACCACCTCCAACGTTTGGTTTATGTTTTATAAGCATCTTTAATTTTATTGCTTAAATCGCATTTTCTCGGCGAGCTGAGCACTTTTTCTGAATTGTGCCGCTCCCGTCACTCTGGTTAGGTTGGCATCGAAAAAAACGCTCTCGGGTGCTTTAGAGTGCCGAGTTTATCACTGCGCATGAAGAAATGACCACCTCCAACGTTTGGTTTATGTTTTATAAGCATTTTTAATTTTATTGCTTAAATCGCATTTTCTCGGCGAGCTGAGCACTTTTTCTGAATTGTGCCGCTCCCGTCACTCTGGTTAGGTTGACATCGAAGAAAAACGCTCTCGGGTGCTTTAGAGTGCCGAGTTTATCACTGCGCATGAAGAAATGACCACCTCCAACGTTTGGTTTATGTTTTATAAGCATTTTTAATTTTATTGCTTAAATCGCATTTTCTCGGCGAGCTGAGCACTTTTTCTGAATTGTGCCGCTCCCGTCACTCTGGTTAGGTTGGCATCGAAAAAAAAACGCTCTCGGGTGCTTTAGAGTGCCGAGTTTATCACTGCGCATGAAGAAATGACCACCTCCAACGTTTGGTTTATGTTTTATAAGCATTTTTAATTTTATTGCTTAAATCGCATTTTCTCGGCGAGCTGAGCACTTTTTCTGAATTGTGCCGCTCCCGTCACTCTGGTTAGGTTGGCATCGAAAAAAACGCTCTCGGGTGCTTTAGAGTGCCGAGTTTATCACTGCGCATGAAGAAATGACCACCTCCAACGTTTGGTTTATGTTTTATAAGCATTTTTAATTTTATTGCTTAAATCGCATTTTCTCGGCGAGCTGAGCACTTTTTCTGAATTGTGCCGCTCCCGTCACTCTGGTTAGGTTGGCATCGAAAAAAACGCTCTGATTTTTCGCCATTTGTGGCCGACCGAGGGAACCAGGCAAAGCGTACACTTTACGGCGCAAGAGCCGTTGGCACTTAGAAAATATTCGCCAAAGTTGGCGCGAGCTCCAGAAGGAGAGGCTGATTTTTCGCCATTTGTGGCCGACCGAGGGAACCAGGAGAAGCGGACACTTTACGGCGCAAGAGCCGTTGGCACTTAGAAAATATTCGCCAAAGTTGGCGCGAGCTCCAGAAGGAGAGGCTGATTTTTCGCTATTTGCGGCCGACCGAGGGAACCAGGCAAAGCGGACACATTACGGCGCAAGAGCCGTTGGCACTTAGAAAATATTCGCCTAAGTTGGCGCGAGCTCCAGAAGGAGAGGCTGATTTTTTCGATATTTGCGGCCGACCGAGGGAACCAGACAAAGCGGGCACATTACGGCGCAAGAGCCGTTGGCACTTAGAAAATATTCGCCTAAGTTGGCGCGAGCTCCAGAAGGAGAGGCTGATTTTTCGCTATTTGTGGCCGACCGAGGGAACCAGACAAAGCGGGCACATTACGGCGCAAGAGCCGTTGGCACTTAGAAAATATTCTGAAATTCCCACTGACATCCGTGGTGGAGAGGCCGAATTTTCGACATTCGCGGCCGACCGGGTAACCGTCGCCACTCGGACAGCTTGTGCGGCAGCCCACGCTCGCACTTAGAAAATATTCTGAAATTCTCACCGACCTCCGTGGTGGAGAGGCCGAATTTTCGACATTCGGATCCGACCGGGGAACCGTCGCCACTCGGACAAGTTGTGCGGCAGCCCACGCTCGCACTTAGAAAATATTCTGAAATTCTCACCGACCTCCGTGGTGGAGAGGCCGAATTTTCGCCATTCGGATCCGACCGGGGAACCGTCGCCACTCGGACAAGTTGTGCGGCAGCCCACGCTCGCACTTAGAAAATATTCTGAAATTCTCACCGACCTCCGTGGTGGAGAGGCCGAATTTTCGACATTCGGATCCGACCGGGGAACCGTCGCCACTCGGACAAGTTGTGCGGCAGCCCACGCTCGCACTTAGAAAATATTCTGAAATTCTCACCGACCTCCGTGGTGGAGAGGCCGAATTTTCGACATTCGGATCCGACCGGGGAACCGTCGCCACTCGGACAAGTTGTGCGGCAGCCCACGCTCGCACTTAGAAAATATTCTGAAATTCTCACCGACCTCCGTGGTGGAGAGGCCGAATTTTCGACATTTGGATCCGACCAGGGAACCGTCGCGCCTCGGACAGATTGCGTGTCAGCCCTCGGTGACACTTAGAAAATATTCGCAAAATTTTATCGGACCTCCAGGACCGCTTTTTCACCCTCGCTGTCCGACCGGGGAACCGTCGTAGCTCGGACAGTTTGTGTGCCAGCATCCGCTGGCACTTAGAAAAATTTTAAAAAAGAAAAAAAAGTCTTCTGCATATACGTTCTGACTATATTTTGCGATTAGGGGGTAAAGGTAATGAGTACAGTGACTAGGGGGACCAACTCATCGTACTCTGGCGCACCAACAGACCAAAGTTGGTACTGCACTTAGGCTGATTTTGCGCTATTTGCGGCCGACCGGGGAACCAGCGCGGAGCGGACACATTACGGCGAATGAGCCGTTGGCACTTGGAAAATTTTTGAGCTTTTTTCGGACTTCCGGGCCGTTCCGCCTAACTTTTTACGCCCGATTAGGCTTCCAGGGACGCGGCTAAGCATTTTTAACCAATCATGGAGCTTTTTTCGGACTTCTGTCTGGAGCTTCAGGGCCGTTCCGCCTAACTTTTTACGCCCGATTTGGCTTCCAGGGAGGCGGCTAAGCATTCTTAACACGTTATGGAGCTTTTTTGGGACTTCCACACGGAGCTCCAGGGCCGTTCCGCCTAACTTTTTACGCCCGATTGGGCTTCCAGGGAGGCGGCTAAGCATTTTTAACACGTTATGGAGCTTTTTTGGGACTTCCACACGGAGCTCCAGGGCCGTTCCGCCTAACTTTTTACGCCCGATTGGGCTTCCAGGGACGCGGCTAAGCATTTTTAACACGTTATGGAGCTTTTTTGGGACTTCCACGCCGAGCTCCAGGGCCGTTCCGCCTAACATTTTACGCCCGATTGGGCTTCCAGGGACGCGGCTAAGCATTTTTAACACGTTATGGAGCTTTTTTGGGACTTCCACACCGAGCTCCAGGGCCGTTCCGCCTAACATTTTACGCCCGATTGGGCTTCCAGGGACGCGGCTAAGCATTTTTAACACGTTATGGAGCTTTTTTGGGACTTCCACACCGAGCTCCAGGGCCGTTCCGCCTAAGATTTTACGCCCGATTGGGTTTCCAGGGACGCGGCTAAGCATTTTTAACACGTTATGGAGCTTTTTTGGGACTTCCACACCGAGCTCCAGGGCCGTTCCGCCTAACATTTTACGCCCGATTGGGCTTCCAGGGAGGCGGCTAAGCATTTTTAACACGTTATGGAGCTTTTTTGGGACTTCCACACCGAGCTCCAGGGCCGTTCCGCCTAACATTTTACGCCCGATTGGGCTTCCAGGGACGCGGCTAAGCATTTTTAACACGTTATGGAGCTTTTTTGGGACTTCCACTCCGAGCTCCAGGGCCGTTCCGCGTAACATTTTACGCCCGATTGGGCTTCCAGGGACACGGCTAAGCATTTTTAACACGTTATGGAGCTTTTTTGGGACTTCCACACCGAGCTCCAGGGCCGTTCCGCCTAACATTTTACGCCCGATTGGGCTTCCAGGGACGCGGCTAAGCATTTTTAACACGTTATGGAGCTTTTTTGGGACTTCCACACCGAGCTCCAGGGCCGTTCCGCCTAACTTTTTACGCCCGATTGGGCTTCCAGGGCGGCGGCTAAGCATTTTTAACACGTTATGGAGCTTTTTTGGGACTTCCACACGGAGCTCCAGGGCCGTTCCGCCTAACTTTTTACGCCCGATTGGGCTTCCAGGGACGCGGCTAAGCATTTTTAACACGTTATGGAGCTTTTTTGGGACTTCCACACCGAGCTCCAGGGCCGTTCCGCCTAACATTTTACGCCCGATTGGGCTTCCAGGGACGCGGCTAAGCATTTTTAACACGTTATGGAGCTTTTTTGGGACTTCCACACCGAGCTCCAGGGCCGTTCCGCCTAACATTTTACGCCCGATTGGGCTTCCAGGGACGCGGCTAAGCATTTTTAACACGTTATGGAGCTTTTTTGGGACTTCCACACCGAGCTCCAGGGCCGTTCCGCCTAACATTTTACGCCCGTTTGGGCTTTCAGGGACGCGGCTAAGCATTTTTAACACGTTATGGAGCTTTTTTGGGACTTCCACACCGAGCTCCAGGGCCGTTCCGCCTAACATTTTACGCCCGATTGGGCTTCCAGGGAGGCGGCTAAGCATTTTTAACACGTTATGGAGCTTTTTTGGGACTTCCACGCCGAGCTCCAGGGCCGTTCCGCCTAACATTTTACGCCCGATTGGGCTTCCAGGGACGCGGCTAAGCATTTTTAACACGTTATGGAGCTTTTTTGGGACTTCCACACCGAGCTCCAAGGCCGTTCCGCCTAACATTTTACGCCCGATTGGGCTTCCAGGGACGCGGCTAAGCATTTTTAACACGTTATGGAGCTTTTTTGGGACTTCCACACCGAGCTCCAGGGCCGTTCCGCCTAACTTTTTACGCCCGATTGGGCTTCCAGGGAGGCGGCTAAGCATTTTTAAACAATTATGGAGGTTTTTTGGGACTTCCGTCTGGAGCTTCAGGGCCGTTCCGCCTAACATTTTACGCCCGATTAGGCTTCCAGGGACGCGGCTAAGCATTTTTAACCAATTATGGCGTTTTTTGAGGACTTCCAGCCGGTGCTTTGGGGGCCTTCCCCCTCGCTTTCTACGCCCGAGGAGGCTTCCAGGGCCGCGGCTAAGCATTTTTAACCAATTATGGCGTTTTTTGAGGACTTCCAGCCGGTGCTTTGGGGGCCTTCCCCCTCGCTTTCTACGCCCGAGGAGGCTTCCAGGGCCGCGGCTAAGCATTTTTAACACGTTATGGAGCTTTTTGAGGACTTCCAGCCGGTGCTTTGGGGGCCTTCCCCCTCGCTTTCTACGCCCGAGGAGGCTTCCAGGGCCGCGGCTAAGCATTTTTAACACGTTATGGAGCTTTTTGAGGACTTCCAGCCGGTGCTTTGGGGGCCTTCCCCCTCGCTTTCTACGCCCGAGGAGGCTTCCAGGGCCGCGGCTAAGCATTTTTAACACGTTATGGAGCTTTTTGAGGACTTCCAGCCGGTGCTCTTGTAGGCTCTAAGCCTAACTTTTGTCCCACAGTGAGAAGACATAGTGCACTTGTATTGAGGGGTGCTGGTTGGCCGCTGTTACTTTTTTTCCTTTGTCTTTTAGCTTTGTTTTGCTTTGATGGCTTTTATCTTGAGCACTTTCTGCCTTTCTTTGTGGCGCCGTTGTGTGGCAGCCTTATGAGAGCCTTTTGAGTTCCGCTCATGCCATCTGTGACCTGCGTGAACTTGGCCCCCCACTCCCCGCAAAACTTAAGCAAAATAGTCTGTTTCTTTTGTGCTTCGTTTGTGCTGGTTTGTGCAGCAAAAATGTTCGTTTGTGCTGCTATGGTTTTTTAGTTATGAACGATTCTTTTATAGGTCATCCAGAGTTCACCCAGCCCCCCATCTGCTCAGAATGGACCCAAAATGGTACCGTTCGTTTGTGCTTCGTTAGTGCTGGTTTGTGCAGCAAAAAGTTTCGTTTGTGCTACTTCCGTTTCGGAGATATTAGACATTTATTTTATAGCGATGACGTCACCCAGCCCCCCACCTGTCTCCAAATGGACCCAAAATGGTACCGTTCGTTTGTGCTTCGTTTGTGCAGGTTTGTGCAGCAAAAATTTTCGTTTGTGCTACTTCCGTTTCGGAGATATTAGACATTTATTTTATAGCGATGACGTCACCCAGCCCCCCACCTGTCTCCAAATGGACCCAAAATGGTACCGTTCGTTTGTGCTTCGTTTGTGCAGGTTTGTGCAGCAAAAATTTTCGTTTGTGCTGCGATGGTTTTTTAGTTATGAACGATTCTTTTATAGGTCATCCAGAGTTCACCCAGCCCCCCATCTGCTCAGAATGGACCCAAAATGGTACCGTTCGTTTGTGCTTCGTTAGTGCTGGTTTGTGCAGCAAAAAGTTTCGTTTGTGCTGCTTCCGTTTCGGAGATATTAGACATTTATTTTATAGCGATGACATCACCCAGCCCCCCACCTGTCTCCAAATGGACCCAAAATGGTACCGTTCGTTTGTGCTTCGTTTGTGCAGGTTTGTGCAGCAAAAATTTTCGTTTGTGCTGCTTCCGTTTCGGAGATATTACACATTTATTTTATAGCGATGACGTCTGGTAGCCCCGCCCCCTTGTTTACTTCCAAACGACCCAAAATAGTGCCGTTCGTTCGTTTGTGTTTCGTTTGTGCTGGTTTGTGCTGCAAAAATTGTACCGATTGTGCCGCAAAAACAATTGTTGGCGTTCAGTGAATCATTCAATTTGTCATTTATTTAATACTAATTTATTTTCTAGAGATGTCAAATCCTTGCTCCATGGACCGTTAATTAACCATTTGTTTGTGCCATTGCAATTTTTCATTATTAAAATCATGCTTCTTCATTAACCCCCTGTCATGTATTTTTTTCTTTTTCACTTGACATCATGATAACTCCTTAATTCTTACACATGTATTATCCAACTAATTACCATGCCAAGTGACCTCTGCAGGCTGGTAAGACATATCGCAACAGGGTGGCGAAAAACAAAGACGTGCAACTTTTTCAAGCGACAAATGCCCAACTATCTCCGAAGATTTAATAACAGTGAGTGACAGAAAGCGTCTTTTTCTGGGAAGTGACCATCGACCAATGTAAGTAAAATGTCAAAAAAAAAAGAAAAACGGAGTTCCTACAATATAGAATTAAAAACACCGTAGGTAGTCTGAATAGCTAGTTGGCTAACATTGTCTTATTATACATGTGTAATTTGCACTGACCAAGAAAACTAAATTTCTAAAGAAAGCATGCTTGATACATTTTGATGTAAAAATATTTTTCCCTTTGCATCATTTTTCCGTCCATGCATAGCAATTATAATGATCACGCATGTGTAATTTTAATTATTCAAGCAATGAATCCTGATTATATTTATATTTGTCCTTCAACTAGATGCCCAAACAACCAGCAGTAGACAATGATTTAATTGTTGCAGTTCTCTGCTCATCAAAAGAGGCCATCCTTGAAAATGGTAACATAGCCACTCCAAGCGCTACAGTGTGGACAGATCTGAGTGACCAGTTGGAAAAGAAGATGTCTGCAAAGGCTCTGTACACCTTTGTAAAAACAAACAGACGCAATATCTGGTCAGCTCTGGGATTCAGTCATCATGAAACTGATCCTGAAACTAGCAGTGAAGCAAGCTCGGAATCAGGACCTGAACAGTCCTTTCAGCTTCATATTCCTTTTGACAAGTGGGTGGAATTTATTCCGGAAAAGGCTGAATACAAAGATAAGAACTGTCGAACCCGAAAAAGAGAATATACAATTTTGAAGCCTGGCACCTGGACCCACATCATAAATGAACAAATTTGGAAAACAGTCAAAACTCCTTGCACATTTGTTTTTAAAGAGCCAAGGTCTATCCATTGGTCTCAAATAATTACATCGAAATCAGAGGATACTGCAAGGAGTGTCATGGCCTTCTCAACATTAATTGTAGCGGGGAGCCAGAAATGAACAGTCCAATAATATTGAACTGTTTCATTAAGAACAGTGATGACTCCCTACACACTGGTAGCTCAAAGCGGTTTCTATCTGGGCAGTTGCGTGTGCAGGTAGCCAAGGAACTTTGTGAGGGCAGGATGGAACCACATGTATGGCGAGCATCACAGGCAAATAAATTGATGGACTTCGGAGACCCTGAGCCAAGCCACCTTCCAAATTTGGCCACCCTGCGCAAGGCAAAGCAAGAGAAAAATGATTTGGCATTAGGTGACAAAAATCCAATTTTATCATTGCAGATGTTGAAATACAGTGCACCTCACAGTGACAGCATCAAAGACATTGGACTTGACAAGTTCTTCTGTCACTATTGGAGTCAAACACAAATGCATGTGTACAAGAGCTTAAAGAAATCCCACCCAATATTATGTGTTGATGCAACTGGCTCAATAGTTAAAAAACTGATGAGGCCAAATGGCATGTCTGGCCATATCTTCCTGTATCAGGGCGTTATGACAGGGCATACCAGCTCCAGTGTCCCAGTTGTGCAGATGCTGTCAGAGAAGCATGATGTTAATGCTATCACACAGTGGCTGAAGGAATGGATCCATGCAGGTGCATCTGTTCCTAAAGAAGCAGTGAGTGACTTTTCTCTGGCGATTCTTGGAGCTCTAGTCAAAGCTTTTACCCCTCATCCTGATCTGAAGAGCTACATCAATGAGTGCTTTAACACTTCACGTGGGAATCAACCTGGACATCTACCCCCATGTTTTATCAGGGTAGATGTAGCACACTGCATTAAGATGATCTGCCGATGGGACTGCCTGAAAAACAAAAGACCTCGTGTTAAGGATTTCTTTGTTAGGTCAATAGCACAGCTTCTTAAGTCACAATGTTTGCAACATGCAAAAGAACTTCTTCGTGCTATCACCATTGTGGCACTGAGTGAGACAGAGGGTAATGACAATTCTGGAGCCCCTATCCCATCAGAAAAGTGCAAGAAATACTTGAGAGCGCAAATCGCAGAAGAATTTGTCCCCATTTCAGATGAGGAAGTTGAGGGACAAGAAGCAAGTGATGGATTAAATCAGCACATCCAGACTAATGTCCGAGAGTGGGTGACAGAAATATGTGAGGAGAGCAAGTCACTTGCCATGGCTGATGGGGATAGAGATAACATCCACTTCCTCCCTGAGATTATTCCCCAAATAACAAGACTTGGAAGTTACTTGCCACTCTGGACAGCAATAATGGTCCCTCTCTTCAAAAGCGCCAGCATCACTGCAAGTTCCGCAGCTGTTGAAGCAGAGTTCAAAAACATAAAAAAAAGGCCTTTTCAAGCATGAAAGCCTACCCATTCGTGTGGACCGGTTTGTTGCTCGTCATCTTTCCTTCATTGAGGGAAACATGCGGATTTGCTCTGCAAAACAAAAAAGAGATGTGTGTGATGCTACGACCGTCAGAGAGCCTGACAATGTCTGCAGTACTTCTCAAACTGAAGTAGTAAACAAAAGGGGAGAAAAATCTCATCCTGGAGCGGAGCCAGATGCATCTACTGACAGTGCAGTTGAAAACTGGAGAGGTTTAGCAGTCCCACAGAAAAAAAGAAAGATAACTTCATATCTCTCTCCTTGTCCTGAATGGCTGCATATTGACACACAAGTGGGCTGGAAAAAAGTCAAGGTACCATTGTTGAAAAACGGGAACCATCAACAGCCTGTTAAACTTCGCACATCAAAAGTGTTTGTGCTCAATACTTGTGCATTTGATTCTGTCTTGCAATGCTTATGCTGTTCTTTCTGTGAAAGTTTTTCATTTGAAAAGACTGTTCTGAACTATGAATGTGGGAACCAATTCCTCCACCTGGTGAAAACCATCACAACACAGAGTGTGAACCCACAGGTATACTCACAGAGGGCAGAACTGCTGGGGGAAATATTCAAACCTGTCCTCCTGACCTCTGGTGCTCTCCAAATTGATGCACAATGCCACATCTCCACTGTAATTGAGAGCGCAATGAGGAATATCCCAAGTGTTTATTTGATAAAACAATGCTCCTCACAGTACTGCAGTTTAAGCCAACAAGTAACAAGGCAAGTTTCACTTGTTTGTCCAAACGTTGCTGTCCTGCAGACCTGTGGCATGGCTTCTCTTCAGACTGCTGCTGAAGAGGGACTCAGCCTTCCTGACTCTCTCTGCCTCAGGCCAATTGAAAATCCTTCCCAGTGTCCGTCTTCATTCAAAACTCTGGACAACAATACAGGCAAGGTTCTGTGTTCAGGTAATGTTACTCACAGCTACAATCTGGGAGAGTTTGTGTGGATTGACACTGACCTTGGTAGCAGTTGCAAGGAAGTTGCCTTGCTTGAATTTCCCTCCAGTCTGGAGCTAAAAGAGAAGACCTTTACTTTGAGAGCAGTCATTGGCTTTGAACCAGGACTGACCCAGGATTCTCTCGGGCATTATGTGGCATACTGCAGGAGGACTGCATATGCCTGGGAGATCTATAATGACCTGGGAAGTGGAGTGAAAGCAGCATCAGTAAATACTAAGATCTTCCCACATGCTGTGTTCTACACAGTGCAGTGATGCATCGTTTGAATTGTTGGAAAAAAATGTTGATAATGTTCCCTTTGACAAAGAAAGTTATTTTTTCACGTTTTCAAGTTTCTTTTTCTGGCTGTCATCAACTTCACATACATGTATTAATTGTTGCATTAATTAATGTTTTGGAGCAGACATAGACTCATCAGGGTATTTAGGTTGCGGTGAACCTTTGGCATGTCAGATGTAATTGAAAAAAATGATCACATAGGCTTATTGAAAACAAGGAAATTAATCAATGAGCACGATACAAACATAATTACAGAAATATCCTCGTACTAAAAGCCATTCCCCGCAGTGAAAGTTTTCTGTAAGATAAAAAGAAAAGAAAAAAAGGCTAAGAACATATTTACCTTGTATTTGTCCTGCATCAGGAGCATTCCAGGAGCTTGAAATTCGCGACAAAATACAGTGACGTCTTCGCTATGAATTAAATGTGTAATATCTGCAAAACCGTAGCAGCCGGCACAATCGGTACCATTTTTGCAGCACAAACCAGCACAAACGAAACACAAACGAACGAACGGCACTATTTTGGGTCGTTTGGAAGTAAACAAGGGGGCGGGGCTACCAGACGTCATCGCTATAAAATAAATGTCTAATATCTCCGAAACGGAAGCAGCACAAACGAAAATTTTTGCTGCACAAACCTGCACAAACGAAGCACAAACGAACGGTACCATTTTGGGTCCATTTGGAGACAGGTGGGGGGCTGGGTGACGTCATCGCTATAAAATAAATGTCTAATATCTCCGAAACGGAAGCAGCACAAACGAAACTTTTTGCTGCACAAACCAGCACTAACGAAGCACAAACGAACGGTACCATTTTGTGTCCATTCTGAGCAGATGGGGGGCTGGGTGAACTCTGGATGACCTATAAAAGAATCGTTCATAACTAAAAAACCATAGCAGCACAAACGAACATTTTTGCTGCACAAACCAGCACAAACGAAGCACAAACGAAACAGACTATTTTGCTTAAGTTTTGCGGGGAGTGGGGGGCCAAGTTCACGCAGGTCATCTACGTGTCTTTTGTATACCCACTCTGTGGTATGAATACTGCTGGGGCCTAATTTCCCCACCCCTGGGGATCAATAAATAAGAGGAGAGGAAATGGCGCATGTTTGCGTGCAGCCATGCCCGATTAGGGTACCAGGAGGTCGGCTAGACACGTGTCCGCTCTCGCCGGAGCTCTGCTGGAAGATCGGCGCCGTCTGGCGGACACGCCGTGGTAAAGCGGGCAAACGGCGAGAGTCACTATGACTCT